>NC_069507.1:273916515-273926515 GCF_027579735.1 Bombina bombina
CCATTTGAGCACAAAAGGAACGCCAAAATCTGGAGACAAACTGGCTACCCCAGTCCGACACTATCTCCTTGGGTAACCCATGTAAAAGGAAGACCTCCCGGGCAAAAATTGAAGCAAGCTCCTGAGCGGTAGGCAACTTCTTCAAGGGAATGCAATGTGACATTTTAGAAAAATGGTCAACCACCATAAGGATAAAAGTATTGCCATTGGAAACGGGGAGCTCGACAATGAAGTCCATGGAAAGATGTGTCCAAGGACGCTCACCATTAGCAATACGTTGAAGAAGACCCACAGGAAGACATCGAGGAGTCTTATTCTGTGCACAAATTGAGCAGGAGGCAACATACGCAGCAACATCATAATGAAGACCTGGCCACCAGAATTGTCGAGTGACAGACCAAATCATTTGGTTCTTGCCTGGGTGACCTGCGGCTTTAGGATAGTGGTAAGTGTGCAAAAGTTTAGTTTGAAGATTCTCAGGAACAAAATACTTACCACTAGGTTTCTCAGGAGGTGCATTGGTATGTGTAGCCAGGATCTCCTCCCCAAAGGGAGAAGTCAAATTAGTATGTATGTGTTACGGTTACCCTTAGTCTCGCTGAGAGATGGACCGCTTAGTAGCCTGGATCCCTATTGCTGAAGAGGGGAGAAGCTGCTTTCCATAGTATTCTATATGAGTCTCGCAAATGTAGAATAATCCCCCTTAGCTGTAGTACAGCTAGGATACCCTTCTGCCCACAAAAACGAGTCAACGCTGCGATTGAGGGTCAACCAAGAACTCAGGACTGGGATGCCCAGCCTGCTTTTTATTGAGGTTACATGCACACAGGGCACTCCCAGGGGGGGAAGCATAAAATCCCCCATCACACATTTAGATAGAGAGACAATGTCCTTTGATAGGCCACAATAGGATTACAGTACTTCAGATAACAAGTTACACAAAAGAAAACAATGCAGTCCATCTATCAATTAGCAGTCTGACTCCGGAGGTGATTAGACAATGGGAATGTTTATCCCTAAACTTAATTAGAGCTGAGGCCAGCAAACTTGTATTTAGAAAATAGTTTCTAAAAGCTGAAAAAAAGTTAATTCTTTATTAAATGATACTTGTTACGGTTTTCTTGGAGCCCTTCTTAGGCGCTGGCTTGGCTGGTTCAGGCATTGCTGCTGGGAAATAAGCTCTTCACAACAAAATAACTAATGCTTCTGTAACAGTGCTCCCTTTCTGTGGAACACTCTGGCAGACACGGTCTGACCCCTTTTCAGGGCAGACTAAGGCTGTCCAGACCGCTGGTTATGCGGGGCTGAGGTCGGTTTGTCTGGACAACCCGTCGGCGTTGCCATTCTGTTTCCCAGGTCTGTAAGTAATGGTGAAATTGAAGGGTTGCAACGATAAACTCCAACGTAATAGCCTGCCGTTATCTCCAGAGACCCGGTTCAGCCACACCAACGGGTTATGGTCGGTGACCAGAGTGAACTCCTGCCCATATAAATAGGGAGTCAATTTCTTTAATGCCCACACCAAAGCCAAACACTCCTTTTCGACCGCTGCATAGCTGACTTCACGGGGCAGGAGCTTCCGGCTGATGTAGGCAACTGGATGCTCCCCTCCATCTTCGCCTACTTGGCTGAGGACGGTTCCCAGCCCGAACATGGAAGCATCTGTATGGATGATAAAACGTTTGTTAAGGGCTGGGGCCGCCAAGACAGGAGCGTTAATTAGAGCATTTTTGAGAGCCTGGAAAGCCGTTTCACAGTGGGGAGACCACAGGACCTGTCGAGGTAAGTTCTTCTTGGTCAAGTCAGTCAGGGGTTTGGCAAGTGTGCTGTAGTCTGGTACGAACCGTCTATAGTACCCGGCCGTGCCCAGGAAGGCTAGGACCTGAGTCTTTGTGATGGGGGTGGGCCAATTGGCGACAGCTTCTATCTTGGCCGGCTCTGGTCGCTGCTTTCCACACCCCACCCGGTGACCCAAGTACTGTACATCGGCCATCCCAAAGTGGCATTTTTCTGGCTTCAGAGTCAGGCCAGCAGCCCGGATCTGATCCAGAACCATTCCTACGTGAGCTAAGTGGTCCTCCCAGGACTCACTGTGGATCGCTATGTCGTCCAGGTAGGCGCAAGCAAAACTCTGGAAGCCATCCAGGAGCCTATCCACCAAGCGCTGGAATGTAGCTGGGGCATTCTTCATCCCAAACGGCATTACCCTAAACTGATATAAGCAGAATGGGGTGACGAATGCCGACTTGGGGATAGCCTCCGGGGGCCAGGGGAATCTGCCAGTAACCTTTGCAGAGGTCAATAGTGGTCAGGTAATTTCCCCGGGCTATACGATCGAGTAGCTTGTCTACCCTGGGCATAGGGTAAGCGTCCGTCATGGTTTTTTCATTGAGCCTCCGATAGTCTACGCAGAACCGGGTGGTCCCATCTTTCTTGGGCACCAAGACAACTGGGGAGGCCCAGGGACTATCGGAGGGCTCAATTACCCTGAGTTGGAGCATCTCATCGATCTCCTTCTTCATTCCTGTCCTAACTGCTTCGGGGATTCGGTACGGAGCCTGGCGCAAGGGAGCTTGTCCCGGAGTATCTACCTGGTGGGTGGTTAAAGTAGTGTACCCTGGCTTCGGGGAGAAGGTGAGGTGTTTGGACTGTAGGAGTTGGTTGAGCTGCTCCCTTTCAGTGGGGCTAAGTCGGTCTCCTATCTGAACCTGAGCCACTATACCTGTGGGGAGACTCTTTTCTAATAGGTCTGGAATGGGTAGACTGTCGGGGTCTTCCTGAGGGGAACAACATACGGCCGTCACGTTCTCTGGTCGCTCAAAATATTCCTTGAGCATGTTTACATGGAATGTCTTTCTAAGATTGTTGTCGTGGCAGCTAGCTATCACATAAGTGGTGTCTCCCCTTTTCTCTACGATCTGGTAGGGGCCTTGCCAGGACGCCTGCAATTTGTCTGTCTTCACCGGCTTAAGTACTAACACCTTTTGTCCTATGGTGAAGATTCTCTTTCGGGCCCCCCGATCGTACCATACTTTCTGTCTTCTCTGGGCCGACTGGAGATTAGCCCGCACGGATTTAGCTAATTGCTCCATTCGGTCCCTGAGTTCCAGCACGTATGGCACAATGGGGACACCGCCAGTCTCCATCTCTCCCTCCCAGTGCTCCCGGATCAGGTTTAGGGGTCCCCGTACCTTTCTTCCGTAGAGCAACTCGAAGGGAGAGAACCCTGTCGTTTCCTGGGGCACCTTCCGATAAGCAAATAGGAGGTGCGGCAGGAAGCGTTCCCAGTCTCGGTATTCCTGAGTGAACGTCTTGAGCATTTGCTTGAGGGTCCCATTGAACCTCTCACACAGCCCGTTCGTCTGGGGGTGGTATGGGGAGCTCAGGAGGGACTTAATTTTGCAAACCTGCCAGAGTTGTTGGGTCAATTCAGCCGTAAATTGAGTGCCTCGGTCGGATAGGATTTCTTTTGGAAATCCTACCCGGGAGAACACCTGTACTAGTGCATTCGCTACCGTATCCGCTTGTATGTTGGATAGGGCGACAGCCTCTGGGTACCTGGTAGCGTAGTCCACTACGGTAAGAATGTAGCGCTTACCGGAGGGACTAGGGGTAGCCAGTGGTCCCACTAGGTCAATAGCAACCCGGCTGAAGGGTTCCTCTACAATGTGCATATTTACTAGATGGGCTTTAGGGTGATCACCTCGCCTTCCTACTCGTTGACACACATCGCAGGTGTTACAGTAAGTTCTAACGTCAGCGTGTACCCCTGGCCAAAAGAACGTGTGAGTAATGCGGTGTAGGGTACGGGTTACGGCTAGATGGCCTGCTAAGGGGATGTCGTGGCCTATCTTGAGGATTTCTTGACGGTATTTGTGGGGCACTACCAGCTGTCGCCTACGCTGTCCCCTTTTCTCTGTCCAGCGGTATAGTGTACCTTTTTCCCATAAGAATGTTTCGTTATCTGCCCCGCCCCCTCCGGTCTCTGCTCGTTCCCGGTACTTTTGTAAGGTCGAGTCAGTCTTAGACTCTGTCTCGAAAGCATCTGGGGTGTCCCAGGGTATGGGGCCTAACATGTCAGGCAAGGTCGGGGTAGGTCTTACCTGTGTCTCCCGCACTGGTGAGAGCTCTCGCTCCGTCCGGGCTTGGGCCCGTGTAGTCACTGGGTCCGCCTTGTTGTTGCATACTGGAGCATAGGCAGAAGTCATGGGGCCCAAATCGTTGCCCAGTAGTACTTCGGCAGGTAAATTATCCATTATGCCCACGTTCACAGCCCCCTTTCCCGCTCCCCAATCAAGATGCACTTTAGCTGTTGGAATTTTGTACACATCCCCCCCCGCCACTCTAACGGCCACAGTCTGTCCGGATCGCTTGTGCTCCGGCACCAAATGACTCTGTACCAGCGTGATAGTAGCCCCTGTGTCTCTCAATCCCTCGGTAGATCGCCCCTCGAGCCATACCTTCTGCCGATGGTGCTGGCGGTTATCTGAGGCAGCATATACAGGGTCCGCCTCGTGAAGCGGCCCCAAATATTCCTCCATAGGGGCCTCTTGGTTAACACAGAGGGCCCGGGCCGGACGATATGACCCAGAGGGGTAATTGTAATTCCTGGGTGTCTGGTGTGTATTAAGGGGGCAGCTAGCCATGAAATGCCCTGGTTGCTTGCATCGGTGGCAAGTCGGTCTGGGACGCTCAGAGCTGTTATTGGGTGGTCCTGAGTGTCGGGCGGGCCCTGCGGGCACCGGGGCTCGGAATTCAGCACGAGGGGGTGCACGGTAAACCTCTCTGGGTTCGACCCGTGCTGGAGCTCGGTAGTTCGTGGGTTTGTGAAGACGGGAGTCATAATGTTCATCGGCCAATTTGGCTGCTTCTTCTAAGGTAGAAGGCCGCCTGTCTCGCAGCCATTCCTTCCCTTGCTGTTCCATGCCATTATAAAAATGTTCTAAGAGAAACAATTGTAAAATTTCCTCACCAGTCACCGCTTTACTTCCGCTCATCCAGTGATTTGCCGCTCTCCGCATTCGGTGCGCCCATTCCATATGGGTATCGTTAGGCTTCTTTTTCGTGCCCCGAAACTGTCGGCGATACGTGTCCGGAGTTACCGCGTACCGTCGCAACAGTGTCTCCTTAACTAGCTCATACTGTGTCACTTCCTCGGCACCCAGAGTACGAAAGGCTTCCAGGGCTCGCCCGGATAGTTTCCCAGACAATATCGTGGGCCACTCTCTGTTGGGAATCTGGTGCAGGGCACATTGCCTTTCGAAGTCCCCCAAATATTCATCAATCCCTGTCTCGCTCTCTAGGAAGGGGCGAAATGCCGCATAGGGTATCTTGGGCCTCCCAGCATTTTCGACAGGGATGATTACCTGCGAGGCTTCAGCATTGCGGTGTGCGTTCGCTAGGTTGAGTTCGTGGGCTCGAGTCTTTCGTATATCCTCGTCCGCTTCCGCCATCAACTGCTGTACCAATTCCATGGAGGGGTTCGGCCCGTACAGTGAGAGCCTCTCCCGAACAATCCTGGTTTTTTCGTCACTAATCGTGGTCGGTGTTTCCGCCATTGTGAAGCTCTGATCCAGTTCGGTCAATTCTGCGATCAGCTCTCTCCTCGGCCGGTTGCTGGCGTACCCCCCTCTGCTTTCAAGTAAATCCTTTAGGGTTGTACGCTTCAATTTTTCGTAAGCGCTCTCCATCCGTTCTGTACCTCTCCTAGGAAATCCAGGAAAATCCCACCGCTGCCGCCAAATGTTACGGTTACCCTTAGTCTCGCTGAGAGATGGACCGCTTAGTAGCCTGGATCCCTATTGCTGAAGAGGGGAGAAGCTGCTTTCCATAGTATTCTATATGAGTCTCGCAAATGTAGAATAATCCCCCTTAGCTGTAGTACAGCTAGGATACCCTTCTGCCCACAAAAACGAGTCAACGCTGCGATTGAGGGTCAACCAAGAACTCAGGACTGGGATGCCCAGCCTGCTTTTTATTGAGGTTACATGCACACAGGGCACTCCCAGGGGGGGAAGCATAAAATCCCCCATCACACATTTAGATAGAGAGACAATGTCCTTTGATAGGCCACAATAGGATTACAGTACTTCAGATAACAAGTTACACATAAGAAAACAATGCAGTCCATCTATCAATTAGCAGTCTGACTCCGGAGGTGATTAGACAATGGGAATGTTTATCCCTAAACTTAATTAGAGCTGAGGCCAGCAAACTTGTATTTAGAAAATAGTTTCTAAAAGCTGAAAAAAAGTTAACTCTTTATTAAATGATACTTGTTACGGTTTTCTTGGAGCCCTTCTTAGGCGCTGGCTTGGCTGGTTCAGGCATTGCTGCTGGGAAATAAGCTCTTCACAACAAAATAACTAATGCTTCTGTAACAGTATGGTAGCCAAAATATGGTCAGGAGGTATAACTGGAGTAGGTACAGACTCCTCCTTGGACAGAGGGGAAAATTGTCGAGAGAGGGCATCAGCCCTAACATTCTTACTACCAGGCAGGTAGGAGACCACATAATTAAATTGAGACAAAAATAACGCCCATCTGGCCTGTTGGGGCGACAAACGTTTTGCTTCAGATAGATAAGTTAAATTCTTGTGGTCAGTAAGAATGAGCACTGGCACGCTAGTATCCTCGAGAAGATGCCTCCATTCCTTGAGTGCCAAAATTATGGCCAGTAATTCCCTGTCGCCAATTTCATAATTGCACTCTGCTGGAGACAATTTCTTAGAGAAGCAACCACACGGGTGCAAGGAAGCGTCAGGAGTAGGACGTTGAGAGAAGAGGGCACCTACTCCAGTCTCAGACGCATCGACCTCGAGAACGAAAGGCAGGACAGAGTTAGGATGAGCCAGAACTGGAGCGGCAGCAAAGGCAGTCTTAAGACTATCAAAGGCCTTAATGGCAGTAGGTGACCAATGGAGTGGATCATTCTATTTACGGGTCATGTCTGTGATAGGTTTGACCAAGGAAGAAAAGTTTTTAATAAACTTTCTATAGTAATTGGCTAACCCCAAAAAACATTGAATACACCGAAGACCAACTGGGCGAGGCCACTGCAGAACTGCGGATAACTTATCAGGATCCATGGAGAACCCTGCAACGGAGATAACATAACCTAGGAAGGTTACTTGAGTCTGATGGAACTCGCATTTCTCGAGTTTACAAAACAGGCCATTCTCACGTAGTCTCTGAACATCAGAACAATGAGCCTCAAGTGTGGGTGAGTGTATGAGGATGTCGACAAGTACTCCACAACACACTGTTGCAACATATCTCGTAGGACATCATTAATAAATTCCTGGAAAACAGCAGGAACATTACATAGGCTGAAGGGCATTGCAAGATACTCATAATGCCCGCTCCTGGTGTTAAATGCTGTTTTCTATTCGTGGCCCTCCTTGATCCTAACGAGATTGTACGCTCCTCTCAAATAAAGTTTAGTAAAGACCATAGCTCTCTTGAGGTGGTCAAAGAGTTCCGTAATGAGCGGAATAGGGTAGGCATTCTTAATGGTAAGATGATTAAGACCCCTATAATCGATGCATGGTCTTAACCCGCCACCCCTTTTCTTCACAAAGAAGAAGCCAGCCCCTGCAGGAGAGCAGGATTTGTGGATGATCCCCCGCGACAGAGCATCAGCAACATACTCCTCCATAGCACAATTCTCTGCAACAGACAGAGGGTAAACCCGGCCCCAACGAAGAATGGCTCCGGGTTGCAGGTCTATGGCACAATCGTAAGACCGGTGAGGAGGCAACGTACCGGCACGCACCTTGTCAAAAACGTCTTGGAACTCTTGGTACTCCTCTGGCAATTGAGAGACCGTAGAAGTGCACAAGACTTTAACTGGTTTCCAAAGATAAGTGGAAATACATTGCGGAGACCACGACAAAAGCACTGTCAATGAAATAGCCCTCAGCACTGGAGTCAATAAGAGCCTGGGTGACTATGGAGGAGTCCACCCAGGAAAGGACAACCATAACCAAAGGTTTCTCCTTTAGAGGTTCCGGGGACAAGGATAAACCACCCAAGGTCTGCCCCCAACAGGACCTTAGGTGTGAGCGTTTCCCGGCCGTGTAGGACAAGACTTCAAAAGGTGGCCCTGTAACCCACAATAGAGGGAGAGCCCCTCCCTCTTCCTAAAGGCCCTCTCTGCCGTTGAGAGACGTGTGAATCCCAACTGCATTGGCTCAGCAGTACCTGGTGACTCGGGACCAGAAGGCATGGGAGGAGAGGGGGGCATGGGTGGGAACGAACATGTAGGAGACAATGGAACAGGAGGCTTCCACAAGCACTCTTTGAAAGAGGGCCTCTCACTTAGTCTAATGTCAATTAGGATCAAAAAAGACACCAATGCCTCGAGATCTTCTGGTAAATCTCTGGCAGCAACTTCGTCTTTAATCGCATCAGAGAGCCCATGAAAGAAGGCGGCAACAAGGGCTTCATTGTTCCAAACTACCTGTACGGAACTCAATGGCATACTGGGCAACAGATCTTGTACCTTGCTGGATGGACATGAGTCATTTAGCAGCAGAGGAAGAGCGAGCCGGAACATTAAATACCCTTCAAAAGGAGGCCACAAATTTAGGGTAATTTGAAATCACAGGTTTATTAGTCTCCCACAAGGGATTAGCCCAGGCAAGAGCTGTGTCATAGAGTAACGAGATGAGAAATCCCACTCTGTCAGAGAGAAACGCTTGAGGTAACATCTCAAAGTAAATGCCCACCTGGTTCAAAAACCCTCTGCACTGAATAGGATCGCTTCCATAATGCTGAGGTAGAGCTGCAGAACTGGACATGCTCCTGGTAGGACTAGGTGCAGCAGCGGAAACAGGAGCAACCATAACTTGCGGGACACTTTGGTCGAAATGTGCAGTGCGAGTCAACAGGGTTTGCAGGGCTAGTGCAAATTGATCCAAGCGATGATCCTGTTCATGCATCCTGGAAATTATGGCAGGTAAAGGTGGATAATTAGCACCATCAGGATTCATGGCCCTTGCATAATGTCAGGGTGCCAGGAATCAGACTGAGACGAGAAGTGCAAAAATAATCACACCTTTATTAATAGCAAAAAATAATAAAAAGTCCACAAGTCAAATAACAAGCCAGGAATCAAAACCAGAGCTGGTAGTCAGACGAGCCGAGTCAGGAGCCAAAGCAAGTAGTCAGACGAGCCGGACTCAGGAACAAGGAGAACAGCAGAGTCAGGAACAAGCCAAGGATCAGTAACCAGGAGGGACATCAGACAGCCAGGTAATACACAGGAGCTCTCACAAACAGGTCTGAGACAACGCAAGGGCAAAGCATACTGAACAGAGGCCCTTTAAATAGTAAGTGATGACATCACAATTCTGAGACTGCATCCTGTCTCACACTGATGATGTACACCAGTCTGGCCATAAAAGGAAGTGCAGGAATTGAGCATCATCACACAGTATGCACCAGAGTCAGCAAGAGAGGTGAGTAAAATGGCTGCCAGCAGCACATGGCAAACAAAACAGGAAAAAACCCTGACACATTGTGACATGCTAAAATAACTAAACTGGCTGCCGCTGGATTCCGGACGCAACCCTCCATCTTTCTTGGCTTGTGTTTAAGAGCTTTTATGGGAAGCTCCTGCCCTACCTGAGCAGAATGCTCTCCCCTGCTATTCCCACCTCCTATAACCTCCGATTCAGTACCAGCACATTATTTAGTTTGCCTCAATACAAAAACAAAGTAGCTCGATCCTCCTTTTCCTACAGAGCACCACAAATATGGAACGACCTCCCGCACAATTTCAAACCTTCCCCAAGCCTAATATCCTAAGAGATCCCTCTCTACATATCTCAAAACAGAATGCACCTGTCATGGTTGATTATATATTTCCTACCTGTTCTATGTTAAATTTTGCATATATTATGTATTAATATTGTTTTTGTATTTTATTGTACCCTATTGTAACAATGCAATGTTTTGTGGACCCAGGACATACTTGAAAACGAGAGAAATCTTAATG
>NC_069507.1:273934015-274104015 GCF_027579735.1 Bombina bombina
ACTTACTGCTCCTCACACTTATATACATACTTACTGCTCCTCACACTTATATACATAATTACTGCTCCTCACACTTATATACATAATTACTGCTCCTCACAGTTATATACATAATTACTGCTCCTCACACTTATATACATACTTACTGCTCCTCACACTTATATACATAATTACTGCTCCTCACACTTATATACATACTTACTGCTCCTCACACTTATATACATAATTACTGCTCCTCACACTTATATAGATAATTACTGTTCCTCACACGTATATACATAATTACTGCTCCTCACATGTATATACATAATTACTGCTCCTCACACTTATATACATAATTACTGCTCCCCACACTTATATACATAATTACTGCTCCTCACACTTATATACATAATTACTGCTCCTCACACTTATATACATACTTACTGCTCCTCACACTTATATACATAATTACTGCTCCTCACACTTATATACATAATTACTGCTCCCCACACTTATATACATAATTACTGCTCCTCACACTTATATACATAATTACTGCTCCTCACACTTATATACATAATTACTGCTCCTCACACTTATATACATACTCGCTGCTTCTAACACTTTATATATATATATATATAAACAGAAGCAGCATGTAGAGAAGGATTCTGGTGAAAATCCCAATGGATCCACAGCAGCATGAATAGCCAGCACCAGAGGATAGTTTAATCACCTTTATTTGATAAATACATAATGTTTCGGCCCCAGCAAGGAGGCCTTGATCACAAGTCTGGGGTGACTTGTTTTCATGTGATCAAGGCCTCCTTGCTGGGGCCGAAACATTTTGTATTTATCAAATAAAGGTGATTAAACTATCCTCTGGTGCTGGCTATTCATGCTGCTGTGGATCCATTGGGATTTTCACCAGAATCCTTCTCTACATGCTGCTTCTGTTCTGGGTTGATTCTTATGGCCATGCACAGAGTGGTTGGTGATGCTGGTGAGTGCTGATCTTATTGTAATTTTATATATATATATATATATATATATATATATAATTCCGCCAAGAAAAGCAGGCACTCACTGGACTTTTTGATAAAAGGTATAAACTTTATTAGTTCATTTTAAAAATGAGGAGACATAACGTTTCGGCACTAAATTGTGCCTTTGTCAAATGTCACACAATTTCCAGCAAAAAGTGCAATCAAGCACCTAAAATCGAATAACACACAATTTAAAACTTACCCCTTAAAAAATCAAACCAAACTTAACCTTGCCGCCATCCGACTACTCACTCCTCCCTTCCACAAGCATTGACGTCACGCTGACACGCTAACTTGCCTAGCGTGATGACGCATAGCACGACGTTGCCATAGTAATGTCAGAAAACAATGCAACGGAGCGTCTGTTACAGTCCAGAATCACAGGTAGCGATAGTGCGCATGCTTAGAACTCAGCCGCTCATAGGGCGCAAGCGTATCTAATGGCAACCAGCCATAAATAACAACAAAGCCTGTTTCAGATTGCTACATGTGAATTATGAGTGTGACTGGATGGTGTCTGATCGTAATAGGTAACAAATGTATGATCTTTATACTCACTATGTACACATACTAACTATGTCATCAAATCAAATAAATACATATAGCTGTCATACGATGGATACAATACCTATATTGACAGACAGCTGCAAGGCATAACTATTTTAATATATACAAAAAATACAAGGAATATATACAAACAATGGTTGAACCATAATAGCTGAGGATATCTATACATGAAGGCAACCACAGAAGATGACAGTATCAAAATATATGATGTAAACCAAACGTAACTCATCAAATAAAGATGCATCAGGCCATTTAGAGTATGTTAGAAACCCATGTCAAAATGCGGACACCCTGAGACCCAAAATGTTATACAGACATAAGAATAGCACATTAAGATTATTAATAAAATGGGCTAAAGTCCAACGATGTATTCAAGCCCCGTGGGGCCAATGTGTCCAGCCTGTAAATCCACCTGCTTTCACACTGTAAAAGTCTCCTAACCCTATCACCACCCCTAGGGATGGGAGGTACATGATCTATCAACATAGATCTAATGCTGGAAACTGAGTGTTTAAATTGTATACAGTGGCGTGCCACCGGCTGGTCAGATTCGCCATTTTTCAGGGCCTCCCGGATGGCATACCGGTGATTCGCCATCCTTTCTCGGAAAGAGGTGGTCGTTTTACCCACATACACATTAGAGCATGGGCAAACAAGCATATAGATAACAACGTGGGATCAGTCCCAACCACAGGCCAATGGCGACGTACAGCGCCTGTAAGCTGTTCACAGCCAGGTGTAAACGTAGTAATCAGGTTCAGTTGTTCAGCCATGTCCTTAGTCAAAATACTAGTGCTTTTGATGATATCAGTATTCAATAGCTTATCCTGAATGTCACATATTTCATCCTTAGGGTAACCTCTTTTGCTCAGCTTCTCCCCCATTTTGTTAAGTTGGGTCAATCTCAAGGCTGTCTCGCTATTATTTCTCAGGTAACATGTAAGCTGGGAAGTGAGAACACCTTTCTTTTGGTGTTTAGGGTGAAAACTTCTGGCATCCAGTAATGAATTGCGGTCTGTGGGCTTCGTGTACAAAGATGTACCAAACCGCAATCCACCAGAGTCGTCAACCTTAAACACACTTAAATCAAGAAAATGTACTTTCAAAAGACTAAACTCAAGCTTGAACCGTATTGGGCTTACCATGAGGTTCAAATGTGACACCCACTCACGCAACATCAACTCGCTACCTCTCCAAATGAGGAAAACATCGTCAATGTAGCGAGTATAATATATCACTTGTGGATGTTCAAATGGTTTCATCAGCTCTTGCTCGTACCAGGCCATATAGATGTTGGCGTAAGTGGGTGCCACATTCGAACCCATGGCTGTGCCAGCCACCTGCAGATAATAATAATCTTCAAACTTGAAGTTATTCTTTTCAAGGCAAAGAGTCAGCAATTCACAAATAAATTCAATGGGTGGTCCATTGTAGTGAACATTACCAGTCACCATGGACCTGACAGCCTCCACTCCACCAACATGGGGAATAACCATGTAGAGGCTATCCATGGTGACCAGAATGTCATCATGGCGTAAATCAGTGAAATCCCTGAGTATTTTCAACAAACTAGGCGAATCCTGAAGATAGGCCCTAGTGTTTTTAACTACATGAGTCAATATAAATGGCTAGACTGGTAAGGACCGAACCCCGGGCAGATACAATCGGTCGGCCCGGGGGGTTCATTAGAGTTGTATGAACTTCGGGAGAAGGTATAGTGCTGGGACTATAGGATACTCTGTTATCAAAAATGATAGTTCCTTCTCATGTACAATTCCTGCCTCAAGGCTACACTGTAAGAATGTATCAATGGCTTTTTTGTAGATATACGTAGGATTACCCCTCAATCTGATGTATGTATTTAAATCTGCCAATTGCCTTAACGCTTCCTGGCGATAATCGGCATAGTCCAAGACAACAATGGACCCGCCCTTATCAGCAGGGCGGATAATGACAGATTTGTCATTACTCAGATCGACAAGTGCTTTTCTTTCAGCAAGGCTAAGATTAGGGTAAAGATGTTGTGACGAGACCAATCTCGCCACATTGCATTGGAGGAGCCTGGTTGCTGGCCTGCTGCCTTTAGACTATGGCCCCATGTTGAAACGCCCAAATTATCTCCTGGCTAGAAGACTCTGTGGAACTGGTTTTGGGCAGAAAAGCCATGCTTCATTTGGTAACAAAGGACTTCAACCCAACTTTTAAACCCCTGAACCTATTTAAGGTTTAAATTTTGGATATGTTTGTCCCCAAGTTATACTGGTTAAAATTATATAAGTTTTATGTATGTGTGATGTATACTTTTAAAGTTATGAATAATGTAGGAAAACTGTAATTCTCTGCCTATGATAATTACATCAACCATTGTGTAAGGTAATTGTATCTACCATTGTGTAAGGTAATTGTATCATCCATTGTGTAAGGTAATTGTATCTACCATTGTGTAAGGTAATTGTATCTACCATTGTGTAAGGTAATTGTATCTACCATTGTGTAAGGTTATTGTATCTACCATTGTGTAAGGTAATTTTATCCCAGGCAGAGGGGATGATTTTGTGTAGGAGTGTCTGAGAGTATTGTATGTGTTTATTGGTTGTTTTACAAATCCCTGTGGGTGGTACTAATGTGTAAAAATGTGTATTTACGAACAATACACACAGCTCTGGCTGATATCTGTTTGACCCTCACCATGGAGCTTTGACTCATGCTTGGGGGGAGGGAGAGGGGAAATTTACTGTATGCTGTGCCTCTGAAAGGGAAGATCTACTAAACGGCGGTTTAACTCTTTTATGCTTGGGGGTGCCATTACAGATGTGTCTGTGGTGTATCAGTGATATCATTTGTGAGTAATCTAGTATAACTCCTGATGGAGGGATTTGTATTTGGAGGCTCAAAAGAGGACTTATTTTTAAAAGGTAGTTGATAGCAGTGGATGGGATTCTTAAGGCCCTGAATCAACCAATGAGGTTGAACTATCTACCAATAATTCTCAACAGGTACAGCCTTTTTTAGGTGTGCTATGAAACCCCCGATTTTACCTATGGCCAAAAAAGGACAAAAAGATATAAGACCCGCAGGGGAGGGTACAAGCCAAAATCAAAAACAATTGAAAAAGAGGTAGATATAGTATTCAACCTTAGTAGTAGACCATTGAGTGAAGCTGAAATATCTCTGCTCAATCATGGTCTATCATTCATTCCCACCCCTACAGTTGATACATTTGAGCGACTAGTTGATATCCATAGGTTTCAGCGACAGCTGAAACTGAGGGACCATTTCAGGGAACAGACTTACACATCTGAACCTTTTTAAAAAGAAGTCATCTTTTGAGCCTCCAAATACAAATCCCTCCATCAGGAGTTATACTAGATTACTCACAAATGATATCACTGATACACCACAGACACATCTTTACCCTAATCTTAGCCTTGCTGAAAGAAAAGCGCTTGTCGATCTGAGTAATGACAACAGTGACGTGCAGTCATAGGAGGCAGGTGAGGCAGCGCCTCACCTGTCCCCTGTGTGTAACTACACTTTTTAAACACTTTTATTAAAAAAAAAAAAACGTTATTAAAAAAAAAGTTTTTATATATTTTTTTCCCACTAAATGTATCCCCCCTAACTCCCCACCCCCCGCCAATGACTAGGCCACCATTTTTTCGCAATAAGGCTGCCTAATTGCAGTATTGCACAAAGAAGGAGAGGCTGTGTGTGAGCCGTTCAGCTCGCCTCCCCTCGTTTGCGCAATATATGGATATCATTCATAAGCTGCTACAGACTGCCCCCAGTGGCGCTTAATGCGCTGAAGTCTCACAGCCCAATCGCCATACCGCTAATAATGCTCCCATAGAGGCTGCTCTCTAAGCGCCTTGGGGAGTCGGAGCCAATCAGCACCCAGCTCTCACGCCTCAGAGACAATCAGCGCCCAGCTCTCTTTATCATGTAGGAGCATGGGCGCTGCCGCTGAGCCGACACTGGCGCAGAGTCGCGGACAGGAGTGCTCAACCCGACGGTCCACCAGGACAGTACACGCTGCGGACATGACTGTAAGTAAGTCCAGTCTTTGTTCCCCGTGTATGTCATATATTCTCATTTTTTATTTACAATTTTACAGCATATCTAATTGAGGAAAAAAAAGTTCTCGCCCTAAGTTTCAGATATGGCAACAGATTCAGAACAATACACGCTGATCCAGATACATATAAAAGCTATGCCATTGTTAATTTAACAATGGCATAGCTTGTATATGTATCTGGATCAGCGTGTATTGTTCTGAATCTGTTGCCATATCTGAAACTTAGGGCGAGAACTTTTTTTTCCTCAATTAGATATGCTGTAAAATTGTAAATAAACAATGAGAATATATGACATATGTTAATGTATTATATCCTGTCTTGATGTCAGTGTTTGTGATTTTTGTGACAGCCATACCTTGTTGACCGTCTCATCACAAAACAAGGACATTCCCTCCCGTGGCTGATGCTTCTCTCACAGCTTTTAAAAGACACTTTTCAGGAGCAATAACCTCTTAATAAAGAATCGTTTAACAGCTGTGAGAGAAGCATCAGCCACAGAAGGGAAGGTCCTTGTTCTGTCCCTGAACAGAATTGTAGAGAATAGGGCAAATTGCACACCCTTGTTGTCGTTGTTATAATCCACAAATCTGCATTATATCAGAGGGGAAAATACATATGTTATAGCTACATACAGGCATAATAAAAATGCACCCTATCCCAAGGGCTCCTATGTGTTTCTCTTGCTGGGGGGGTGAGGCAGTAAAGCACTTAACCTCCTGGAGGAAGCATCCTGTGCAGAGTCACATTTGTGGCTGCTGAATCCTTAAAGCGGTTGGTGGGTAAAGCAGTAGGTTGCAGAGACCATGCAGAAAGACAGCAAACTACAGGAGACAGTGAGACACTAAAAAGAATATTGCAGGTTACATGAGCAGTAAGCACCAGAGCCAAAGTATAAAGTGAAGTAGGCTGGAACTATAAGTTAGGGTACTCCTCTCCTTCACCTCCTCCTCCAAGGCTATGCTTCAGTGACGGGCTGAAATGCTGCCCCAGCCAGTGCCTTGCTTGGCCTGGCTGTAGTGAAGGTAAAGGCTGGGGAAGCTGAGTATTTTGCATACCTTTTGTGTCTGTTTGCTTACAGTCATGGAAGGCACACTTTTCAAACCAATTATTGCTTTTAAATAGCATATTGCAGTAGTGACACTTCCTGTCCCATGAGTCTATCCCCTCTGTCTCTCTCTCTATCCCCTCTGTCTCTCTCTCTATCCCCTCTGCCTCTCTCTATCCCATCTGTTTCTCTCTCTCTCTATCCCCTCTCTCTCCCCCCTCTCTCTCTCCCCCCCCTCTCCCCCCCTCTCTCTCTCCCTCTCCCTCCCTCCCTCTCTCCCTCCCCCTCTCTCCCTCCCCCCTCCCTCTCTCCCTCCCTCCCTCTCCCCCTCTGTCCCTCTCTCCATCTCTCTCTCTCTCTCTCTCTCCGTCTCTCCCTTCCCCTCTCTCTCCCTCCCCCTCTCTCTCCCTCCCCCTCTATCTCTCTATATGTCTCTCTCTCTCCCCTCTGTGTCTCTCTCTCTCCCCCTCTGTCTCTCTCTCTCCCCTCTGTCTCTCTCTCTCTCTCCCTCCCTCCCCCTCTGTCTCTCCCTTTCTCCCTCCCCCTCTGTCTCTCTATCTCTTTCTCCCCTCTGTGTCTCTATTTCTCTCCCCCTCTGTCTCTCTCTATCCATCTCTCTCTCCCTGTCTCTCCCACCCCCTCTGTCTCTCTCCTTACATGTCTCATTCTCCCCCATGGTCTCTTTCTCTGTCTCTCTCCCCTCTGTCTCTCTTTGTGTCTCTCTCTCCCCTCTGTCTCTTTATCTCTCTCTCTCCCTGTCTCTCCCACCCCCTCTGTCCAATTTACATCTAATATCTAATTTCCTTCATTCTCTTGATATCCTTTGTTGAAAATCATATCTAAATATGCTCAGTAACTGCTGATTGGTGGCTGCACAATAGATACCTCATGTGATTGGCTCACCCATGTACATTGCTATTTCTTCAACAAAGGATATCTAAAGAATAAAGGCATATCCTAGCCAGTGCCTCACCTGCCTCTCACCTCACTGCACGTCACTGAATGACAAATCTGTCATTATCCGCCCTGCTGATAAGGGCGGGTCCATTGTTGTCTTGGACTATGCCGATTATCGCCAGGAAGCGTTAAGGCAATTGGCAGATTCAAATACATACATCAGATTGAGGGGTAATCCTACGTATATCTACAAAAAAGCCATTGATACATTTTTACAGTGTAGCCTTGAGGCAGGATTTGTAAATGAGAAGGAACTATCATTTTTGATAACAGAGTATCCTATAGTCCCAGCACTATACCTTCTCCCGAAGTTCATAAAACTCTAATGAACCCCCCAGGCAGACCGATTGTATCTGCCCGGGGTTCAGTCCTTACCAGTCTAGCCATTTATACTGACTCACATCTACAGAATGTAGTTAAAAACACTAGGGCCTATCTTCAGGATTCGCCTAGTTTGTTGAAAATACTCAGGGATTTCACTGATTTACGCCATGATGACATTCTGGTCACCATGGAGGTGGATAGCCTCTACACGGTTATTCCCCATGTTGGTGGAGTGGAAGCTGTCAGGTCCATAGTGACTGGTAATGTTCACTACAATGGACCACCCATTGAATTTATTTGTGAATTGCTGACTCTTTGCCTTGAAAAGAATTACTTCAAGTTTGAAGATTATTATTATCTGCAGGTGGCTGGCACAGCCATGGGTTCGAATGTGGCACCCACTTACGCCAACATCTATATGGCCTGGTATGAGCAAGAGCTGATGAAACCATTTGAACATCCACAAGTGATATATTATATACTCACTACATTGACAATGTTTTCCTCATTTGGAGAGGTAGCGAGTTGATGTTGCGTGAGTGGGTGTCACATTTGAACCTCATGGTAAGCCCAACACGGTTCAAGCTTGAGTTTAATCTTTTGAAAGTACATTTTCTTGATTTAAGTGTGGTTAAGGTTGACGACTCTGGTGGATTGCGGTTTGGTACATCTTTGTACACGAAGCCCACAGACCGCAATTCATAACTGGATGCCAGATGTTTTCACCCTAAACACCAAAAGAAAGGTGTTCTCACTTCCCAGCTTACACGTGTCCTTCCTGAGAAATAATAGCGAGAAACCCTTGAGATTGAGCCAACTTAACGAAATGGGGGAGAAGCTGAGCAAAAGAGGTTACCCTAAGGATGAAATATGTGACATTCAGGATAAGCTATTGAATGCTGATATCATCAAAAGCACTAGTATTTCGACTAAGGACATGGCTGAACAACTGAACCTGATTACTACGTTTACACCTGGTTGTGAACAGCTTACACGCGCTGTACATCGCCATTGGCCTGTGGTTGGGACTGATCCCACGTTACCTTTCCGGAAGATGACTGCCCCTAGGTTGGTCTATCGTAGAGCCAGAAATCTCAGGGATATCCTGGTCAAATCTGACCCAGTTGGCCATTATCAAAAAGATACTTGGCTGAAGTCGTCTAAGAAGGGCTGCTTCCCCTGTGGGAGCTGTACTACGTGCAACAGCATGCTAAAAGGTGACTCTTTCCAGCATCCACACAGGAACCAGCGGTATAAGATCAACTATCGCCTTAGTTGCACTAGCACTTTTGTTATCTATATGCTTGTTTGCCCGTGCTCTAATGTGTATGTGGGTAAAACGACCACCTCTTTCCGAGAAAGGATGGCAAATCACCGGTATGCCATCCGGGAGGCCCTGAAAAATGGCGAATCTGACCAGCCGGTGGCACGCCACTGTATACAATTTAAACACTCAGTTTCCAGCATTAGATCTATGTTGATAGATCATGTACCTCCCATCCCTAGGGGTGGTGATAGGGTTAGGAGACTTTTACAGTGTGAAAGCAGGTGGATTTACAGGCTGGACACATTGGTCCCACGGGGCTTGAATACATCGTTGGACTTTAGCCCATTTTATTAATAATCTTAATGTGCTATTCCTATGTCTGTATAACATTCTGGGTCTCAGGGTGTCCGCTTTTTGACATGGGTTTCTAACATACTCTAAATCAGTGATTTTTAACCTTTTTTTTGCCGTGGCACACTTTTTTACATTAAAAAATCCTGTGGCACACCACCATCCCAAAATGTTTTAAAAAATCACACATTGTAGCCTAATACAGCATATATATATACACATACACACAAACACACACATACTGTATGTATTGTGCTGTTATGCCATGCCTCCTACAAACTTCCCCTGCACTGGGAGTAAAAAACAAGCAAAGTTTAAAAAATATGTCACACTGTTGTCAGTCTGCCGTGGCACACCTGAGGATCTCTCACGGCACACTAGTGTGCCACGGCACACTGGTTGAAAAACACTGCTCTAAATGGCCTGATGCATCTTTATTTGATGAGTTACGTTTGGTTTACATCATATATTTTGATACTGTCAGCTTCTGTGGTTGCCTTCATGTATAGATATCCTCAGCTATTATGGTTCAACAATTTTTTGTATATATTCCTTGTATTTTTTGTATATATTAATATAGTTACGCCTTGCAGCTGTCTGTCAATATAGGTATTGTATCCATCGTATGACAGCTATATGTATTTATTTGATTTGATGACATAGTTAGTATGTGTACATAGTGAGTATAAAGATCATACATTTGTTACCTATTACGATCAGACACCATCCAGTCACACTCATAATTCACATGTAGCAATCTGAAACAGGCTTTGTTGTGATTTATGGCTGGTTGCCATTAGATACGCTTGCGCCCTATGAGAGGTTGAGTTCTAAGCATGCGCACTATCGCTACCTGTGATTCTGGACTGTGACAGATGCTCCGTTGCATTGTTTTCTGACGTTACTATGGCAACGTCGTGCTATGCGTCATCACGCTAGGCACGTTAGCGTGTCAGCATGACGTCAATGCTTGTGGAAGGGAGGAGTGAGTAGTCGGATGGCGGCAAGGTTAAGTTTGGTTTGATTATTTAAGGGGTAAGTTAAATTGTGTGTTATTCCATTTTAGGTGCTTGATTGCACTTTTTGCTAGAAATTGTGTGACATTTGACACAATTTAGTGCCGAAACGTTATGTCTCCTCATTTTTAAAATGAACTTATAAAGTTTATACCTTTTATCAAAAAGTCCAGTGAGTGCCTGCTTTTCTTGGAGGAATTGAATACTTTGTAGCAGTGCACCGTGGCATTTCTAAGAGTGGTAAGAGTGTGCTATCCTATCTTGACTGTATATATATATATTATATATATACTCACTGCTCCTCACACGTATATACATATTCACTGCTCCTCACACTTATATACAGACTTACTGCTCCTCACACTTATATATATATATATATATATATATATACTCACTGCTCCTCACACTTATATACTGTACATACTTACTGCATACTTACTGCTCCTCACACTTTTATATATATATATCCGTGTAACCTTAACTGTCTTTGTCTATATATATATACACACTCACTGCTCCTCACGTATATGCATACTTAATGCTCCTCACACTTATTTATATATATACTCTCACTGCTCCTCACACGTATATACATATTCACGGCTCCTCACACTTATATACATACTCACTGCTCTGCACACTTATATACATACTCACTGCTCCTCACACTTATATAGACACTCACTGCTATGCACACTTATATGCATACTTACTGCTCCTCAAATTGATATAGATACTCACTGTTCTGAACACTTAAATACATACTCACTGCTCCTCACGCTTATATACATACTAAATGATCCTCACACTTATATATATACTCACTGCTCTGCACACTTATATACTGTAAATACTCACTGCTCCTCACACTTATATAGATACTCACTGCTCTGCACACGTATATACATACTCACTGCTCCTCACACTTATATACATACTCACTGCTCCTCACACTTATATAGACACTCACTGCTATGCACACTTATATACATACTTACTGCTCCTCAAATTGATATAGATACTCACTGTTCTGAACACTTAAATACATACTCACTGCTCCTCACGCTTATATACATATTCACTGCTACTCACACTTATACATACTCACCGCTCCTCACACTTATATAGATACTCACTGCTACTCACACTTATACATACTCACTGCTCCTCACACTTATATAGATACTCACTGCTACTCACACTTATATAGATACTCACTGCTCTGCACACATATATACATATATATATATATATATATATATATATATATATATATATATACACACACACATACACACACTCACTGCTCCTCACACTTATACATACTCACTGCTCCTCACACTTATATAGATACTCACTGCTCTGCACACATATATACATATATATATATATATATATATATATATATATATATATATATATATACACATACACACACTCACTGCTACTCACACTTATACATACTCACTGCACCTCACACTTATATAGATACTCACTGCTCTGCACACATATATACATATATATATATATATATATATATATATATATATATATATATATATATATATATACACATACACACACTCACTGCTACTCACACTTATACATACTCACTGCTCCTCACACTTATATAGATACTCACTGCTCTGCACACGTATATACATACTCACTGCTCCTCACACTTATATAGACACTCACTGCTCTGCACACTTATATACATACTTACTGCTCCTCAAATTGATATAGATACTCACTGCTCCTCACGCTTATATACATACTAAATGATCCTCACACTTATATATATACTTACTGCTCCTCACACTTATATAGATACTCACTGCTCCTCACACTTATATAGATACTCACTGCTCTGCACACGTATATACATACTCACTGCTCCTCACGCTTATATACATACTAAATGATCCTCACACTTATATAGATACTCACAGCTTCTAACATATATATATATATACACATACACACACTCACTGCTCCTCACACTTATATACATACTCACTGCTCCTCACACTTATACATACTCACTGCTCATCACATTTATATAGATACTCACTGCTCCTCACACTTATATACGTACTCACTGATTCTCACACTTATATACATACTCATTGCTCCTCACTCTTATGCACATACTCATTGCTCCTCATACCTATATATATATACTTACTGCTCCTCACACTTATATACATACTCACTGCTCCTCACACTTATATACATACTCACTGCTCCTCACTCTTATGCACATACTCACTGCTCCTCATACTTATATACATACTTATTGCTCCTCACACTTATATACCGTACATACTAACTGCTCCTCACACTTATATAAATATTCACTGCTCTGCACACTTATACACATATTTACTGCTCTTCACACTTATATATATATATATATACACACTCACTGCTCCTCACACATATATACATACTCACTGCTCCTCACACTTATATTAATACTCACAGATCCTCACACATATACATACGCACTGCTCTGCACACTATTATATATACTCATTGCTCCTTATACCTATATACATACTCACTGATCCTCGCACTTATATACATACTTACTGCTTCTCATACTTATATAGATGCTCACTGCTCCTCACACTTATATAGATATTCACTGCTCTGCACACTTATATAGAAATTCACTGCTTTGCACACATATACATACTCACTACTCCTCACACTTATATAGATAATCACTGCTCCTCACACTTATATATATTCACTGCTTTGCACACATATACATACTCACTACTCCTCACACTTATATAGATAATCACTGCTCCTCACACTTATATATATTCACTGATTTGCACACATATACATACTCACTACTCCTCACACTTATATAGATAATCACTGCTCTGCACACTTATATACATACTTACTGCTCCTCACACTTATATTAATACTCACAGATCCTCACACATATACATACGCACTGCTCTGCACACTATTATATATACTCATTGCTCCTTATACCTATATACATACTCACTGATCCTCGCACTTATATACATACTTACTGCTTCTCATACTTATATAGATGCTCACTGCTCCTCACACTTATATAGATATTCACTGCTCTGCACACTTATATAGAAATTCACTGCTTTGCACACATATACATACTCACTACTCCTCACACTTATATAGATAATCACTGCTCCTCACACTTATATATATTCACTGCTTTGCACACATATACATACTCACTACTCCTCACACTTATATAGATAATCACTGCTCCTCACACTTATATATATTCACTGATTTGCACACATATACATACTCACTACTCCTCACACTTATATAGATAATCACTGCTCTGCACACTTATATACATACTTACTGCTCCTCACACTTATATACATACTCACTGCTCCTCACACTTATATACATACTCACTGCTCTTCCTACTAATATACATACTCACTGCTCCTCACACTTATATACATACTTACTGCTTCTCATACTTATATACATACTCACTGCTCCTCACACTTATATAGATATTCACTGCTCTGCACGCTTAGATACATACTCACTCTTCCTCACGCTTATATAAATACTCACTGATCCTCATGCTTATATAAATACTCACTCCTCCTCACACTTATATACATACTTACTGCTCCTCACACTTATATACATACTCACTGCTCCTCACACTTATATACATACACACTGCTCTTCCTACTAATATACATACTCACTGCTCCTCACACTTATATACATACTTACTGCTTCTCATACTTATATACATACTCACTGCTCCTCACACTTATATAGATATTCACTGCTCTGCACACTTAGATACATACTCACTGTTCCTCACGCTTTTATAAATACTCACTGCTCCTCACACTTATATACAATGCCTTGCAAAAATATTCACCCCCTTTACTTTTTACCCATTTTGTTACATTACAGCTTTAAGTTCAATGTTTTATTAATCTGAATTTTATGTGATGAATCAGAACACAATAGTCTAAGTTGGTGAAGTGAAATGAGAAAAATATATAAAAATATATATAAAGTCCAGATAGGATAGCACAATCTTACCACTCTTAGAAATGCCACGGTGCACTGCTACAAAGTATCCAATTCCTCCAAGAAAAGCAGGCACTCACTGGACTTTATGATAAAAGGTATAAACTTTATTAATTCATTTTAAAAATGAGGAGACATAACGTTTCGGCACTGAATTGTGCCTTTGTCAAATGTCACACAATTTCCAGCAAAAAGTGCAATTAAGCACCTAAAATCCGAACTAATAAAGTTTATACCTTTTATCATAAAGTCCAGTGAGTGCCTTTAGGGAAGAAAAATCCAAATGTTAATTACAGACTCAATGACACTTTACTGACTGTTACAGATGAGGAACAGGACTTGGGAATTATTATTTCAGATGATTTAAAACTTAGTAAACAATGTAGTAATGCAGCGAGTAAGGCTAGCAGAATGCTAGCCTTACTCACTGATCCTCACACTTATATACATACTCACTGATCCTCATGCTTAAATACATACTCACTGCTCCTCACACTTTTATATATATATATATATATATATTCAAAGCTCATCACACTTACATAGATACTCACTGCTCTGCACACTTATATACATACTCATTGTTCATCACGCTTATATACATACTCATTGATCCTCACGCTTATATACATACTCACTGCTCCTCACACGTATATACATACTCGCTGCTCTGCACACTTATATACATACTTACTGCTCCTCACACATATATATACTCACTGCTCCTCACTCTTATGCACATACTTACTGCTCCTCATACTTATATACATACTCACTGCTCCTCATACTTATATACATACTCACTGCTCCTCACACTTATATACATACTCACTGCTCCTCACACTTATATACATACTCACTGCTTCTCACACTTATATACAAACTCACTGCTCCTCACACTTATATACATACTCACTGCTCCTCACACTTATATACATACTCACTGCTTCTCACACTTATATACAAACTCACTGCTCCTCACACTTATATACATACTCACTGCTCCTCACACTTATATACATGGTCACTACTCTGCACACTTATATACATACTGCTCTGCACACTTATATACATACTCACTGCTCCTCACACTTATATAGATAATCACTGCTCTGCACACTTATATACATACTGCTCTGCACACTTATATACATACTCACTGCTCCTCACACTTATATAGATAATCACTGCTCTGCACACTTATATACATACTGCTCTGCACACTTATATACATGCTCACTGCTCCTCACACTTATATACATGCTCACTACTCTGCACACTTATATACATACTGCTCTGCACACTTATATACATACTCACTGCTCCTCACACTTATATAGATAATCACTGCTCTGCACACTTATATACATGTTCACTGCTCCTCACACTTATATACATGCTCACTACTCTGCACACTTATATACATACTGCTCTGCACACTTATATACATACTCACTGCTCCTCATACTTATATAGATAATCACTGCTCCTCATACTTATATACATACTCACTGCTCCTCACACTTATATACATACTCACTGCTCCTCACACTTATATACATACTCACTGCTTCTCACACTTATATACAAACTCACTGCTCCTCACACTTATATACATACTCACTGCTCCTCACACTTATATACATACTCACTGCTTCTCACACTCATATACAAACTCACTGCTCCTCACACTTATATACATACTCACTGCTCCTCACACTTATATACATGCTCACTACTCTGCACACTTATATACATACTGCTCTGCACACTTATATACATATTCACTGCTCCTCACACTTATATAGATAATCACTGCTCTACACACTTATATACATACTGCTCTGCACACTTATATACATGCTCACTGCTCCTCACACTTATATACATGCTCACTACTCTGCACACTTATATACATACTGCTCTGCACACTTATATACATACTCACTGCTCCTCACACTTATATAGATAATCACTGCTCTGCACACTTATATACATGCTCACTGCTCCTCACACTTATATAGATAATCACTGATCTGCACACATACATACTCACTGCTCCTCGCACTTATATACATACTCACTGCTCCTCACACTTATATAGATAATCACTGCTCTGCACACTTATATACATGCTCACTGCTCCTCACACTTATATACATGCTCACTACTCTGCACACTTATATACATACTGCTCTGCACACTTATATACATACTCACTGCTCCTCACACTTATATAGATAATCACTGCTCTGCACACATACATACTCACTGCTCCTCGCACTTATATACATACTCACTGCTCCTCACACTTATATAGATAATCACTGCTCTGCACACTTATATACATGCTCACTGCTCCTCACACTTATATACATGCTCACTACTCTGCACACTTATATACATACTGCTCTGCACACTTATATACATACTCACTGCTCCTCACACTTATATAGATAATCACTGCTCTGCACACATACATACTCACTGCTCCTCGCACTTATATACATACTCACTGCTCCTCAAACTTATATAGATAATCACTGCTCTGCACACTTATATACATACTCACTGCTCCTCACACTTATATAGATAATCACTGCTCTGCACACATACATACTCACTGCTCCTTGCACTTATATACATACTCACTGCTCCTCACACTTATATAGATAATCACTGCTCTGCACACATACATACTCACTGCTCCTCACACACACACATATATATATATATATATATATATATATATATATATATATATATATATATATATATATATATATATATATAAATACAAAATTTGTTTTTTTAGCACACCTTACAAAAAAGTTTAAATCCACATCTGGGAGTGCTGCCAATATGACCCAGTAATTACACAAACAATAAGGTATCAGCGCACATCCATTTTCCAAAGCACAACATATTTTTTGAACTGCTGCAAAAAATTGCCTGCAAATACATCAAGAGACAACTATTCTTTTTAAATAATATTGGGAACTTAGTCACACAATATGGCCATATTTTGCTTAGCCAGTCACCACTTACAAGGTGCCCCAATTTGACTGGTCTTAACACTGCCTTTTGCCACAGAGGGCTGAATCATTCCTGCTTTTACTCTTCATAATAGAATGAGACTCCCTGGCTTTTTATTCACAACTCTATTACACTGTCATGAGCACATCAGCGCACATCCATTTTCAAAAGCACAACATATACATATACATACTTACTGCTCCTCACACTTATATACATACTCACTGCTCCTCACACTTATATACATACTCACTGCTCTTCCTACTAATATACATACTCACTGCTCCTCACACTTATATACATACTTACTGCTTCTCATACTTATATACATACTCACTGCTCCTCACACTTATATAGATATTCACTGCTCTGCACGCTTAGATACATACTCACTCTTCCTCACGCTTATATAAATACTCACTGATCCTCATGCTTATATAAATACTCACTCCTCCTCACACTTATATACATACTTACTGCTCCTCACACTTATATACATACTCACTGCTCCTCACACTTATATACATACACACTGCTCTTCCTACTAATATACATACTCACTGCTCCTCACACTTATATACATACTTACTGCTTCTCATACTTATATACATACTCACTGCTCCTCACACTTATATAGATATTCACTGCTCTGCACACTTAGATACATACTCACTGTTCCTCACGCTTTTATAAATACTCACTGCTCCTCACACTTATATACAATGCCTTGCAAAAATATTCACCCCCTTTACTTTTTACCCATTTTGTTACATTACAGCTTTAAGTTCAATGTTTTATTAATCTGAATTTTATGTGATGAATCAGAACACAATAGTCTAAGTTGGTGAAGTGAAATGAGAAAAATATATAAAAATATATATAAAGTCCAGATAGGATAGCACAATCTTACCACTCTTAGAAATGCCACGGTGCACTGCTACAAAGTATCCAATTCCTCCAAGAAAAGCAGGCACTCACTGGACTTTATGATAAAAGGTATAAACTTTATTAATTCATTTTAAAAATGAGGAGACATAACGTTTCGGCACTGAATTGTGCCTTTGTCAAATGTCACACAATTTCCAGCAAAAAGTGCAATTAAGCACCTAAAATCCGAACTAATAAAGTTTATACCTTTTATCATAAAGTCCAGTGAGTGCCTTTAGGGAAGAAAAATCCAAATGTTAATTACAGACTCAATGACACTTTACTGACTGTTACAGATGAGGAACAGGACTTGGGAATTATTATTTCAGATGATTTAAAACTTAGTAAACAATGTAGTAATGCAGCGAGTAAGGCTAGCATTCTGCTAGCCTTACTCGCTGATCCTCACACTTATATACATACTCACTGATCCTCATGCTTAAATACATACTCACTGCTCCTCACACTTTTATATATATATATATATATATATATATATATATTCAAAGCTCATCACACTTACATAGATACTCACTGCTCTGCACACTTATCTACATACTCATTGTTCATCACGCTTATATACATACTCATTGATCCTCACGCTTATATACATACTCACTGCTCCTCACACGTATATACATACTCGCTGCTCTGCACACTTATATACATACTTACTGCTCCTCACACATATATATATACTCACTGCTCCTCACTCTTATGCACATACTTACTGCTCCTCATACTTATATACATACTCACTGCTCCTCATACTTATATACATACTCACTGCTCCTCACACTTATATACATACTCACTGCTCCTCACACTTATATACATACTCACTGCTTCTCACACTTATATACAAACTCACTGCTCCTCACACTTATATACATACTCACTGCTCCTCACACTTATATACATACTCACTGCTTCTCACACTTATATACAAACTCACTGCTCCTCACACTTATATACATACTCACTGCTCCTCACACTTATATACATGGTCACTACTCTGCACACTTATATACATACTGCTCTGCACACTTATATACATACTCACTGCTCCTCACACTTATATAGATAATCACTGCTCTGCACACTTATATACATACTGCTCTGCACACTTATATACATACTCACTGCTCCTCACACTTATATAGATAATCACTGCTCTGCACACTTATATACATACTGCTCTGCACACTTATATACATGCTCACTGCTCCTCACACTTATATACATGCTCACTACTCTGCACACTTATATACATACTGCTCTGCACACTTATATACATACTCACTGCTCCTCACACTTATATAGATAATCACTGCTCTGCACACTTATATACATGTTCACTGCTCCTCACACTTATATACATGCTCACTACTCTGCACACTTATATACATACTGCTCTGCACACTTATATACATACTCACTGCTCCTCATACTTATATAGATAATCACTGCTCCTCATACTTATATACATACTCACTGCTCCTCATACTTATATACATACTCACTGCTCCTCACACTTATATACATACTCACTGCTCCTCACACTTATATACATACTCACTGCTTCTCACACTTATATACAAACTCACTGCTCCTCACACTTATATACATACTCACTGCTCCTCACACTTATATACATACTCACTGCTTCTCACACTTATATACAAACTCACTGCTCCTCACACTTATATACATACTCACTGCTCCTCACACTTATATACATGTTCACTACTCTGCACACTTATATACATACTGCTCTGCACACTTATATACATATTCACTGCTCCTCACACTTATATAGATAATCACTGCTCTACACACTTATATACATACTGCTCTGCACACTTATATACATGCTCACTGCTCCTCACACTTATATACATGCTCACTACTCTGCACACTTATATACATACTGCTCTGCACACTTATATACATACTCACTGCTCCTCACACTTATATAGATAATCACTGCTCTGCACACTTATATACATGCTCACTGCTCCTCACACTTATATAGATAATCACTGCTCTGCACACATACATACTCACTGCTCCTCGCACTTATATACATACTCACTGCTCCTCACACTTATATAGATAATCACTGCTCTGCACACTTATATACATGCTCACTGCTCCTCACACTTATATACATGCTCACTACTCTGCACACTTATATACATACTGCTCTGCACACTTATATACATACTCACTGCTCCTCACACTTATATAGATAATCACTGCTCTGCACACATACATACTCACTGCTCCTCGCACTTATATACATACTCACTGCTCCTCACACTTATATAGATAATCACTGCTCTGCACACTTATATACATACTCACTGCTCCTCACACTTATATAGATAATCACTGCTCTGCACACATACATACTCACTGCTCCTCGCACTTATATACATACTCACTGCTCCTCACACTTATATAGATAATCACTGCTCTGCACACATACATACTCACTGCTCCTCACACACACACATATATATATATATATATATATATATATATATATATATAAATACAAAATTTGTTTTTTTAGCACACCTTACAAAAAAGTTTAAATCCACATCTGGGAGTGCTGCCAATATGACCCAGTAATTACACAAACAATAAGGTATCAGCGCACATCCATTTTCCAAAGCACAACATATTTTTTGAACTGCTGCAAAAAATTGCCTGCAAATACATCAAGAGACAACTATTCTTTTTAAATAATATTGGGAACTTAGTCACACAATATGGCCATATTTTGCTTAGCCAGTCACCACTTACAAGGTGCCCCAATTTGACTGGTCTTAACACTGCCTTTTGCCACAGAGGGCTGAATCATTCCTGCTTTTACTCTTCATAATAGAATGAGACTCCCTGGCTTTTTATTCACAACTCTATTACACTGTCATGAGCACATCAGCGCACATCCATTTTCAAAAGCACAACATATTTTGCTTAGCCAGTCACCACTTACAATTGGGGCACCTTGTAAGTGGTGACTGGCTAAGCAAAATATGGCCATATTGTGTGACTAAGTTCCCAATATTATTTAAAAAGAATAGTTGTCTCTTGATGTATTTGCAGGCAATTTTTTGCAGCAGTTTAAAAAATATGTTGTGCTTTTGAAAATGGATGTGCGCTGATACCTTATTGTTTGTGTAATTACTGGGTCATATTGGCAGCACTCACAGATGTGGATTTAAACTTTTTTGTAAGGTGTGCTAAAAAAAAAATTTTGTATTTGTATTTAACATAACCAGGGAGACTGACCATCTCCCATTGGTTTAAGCACCCCACCCAAGTTCAGGTGTGCTCATGGCAGTGTAATAGTTGTGAATAAAAAGCCAGGGAGTCTCATTCTATTATGGAGAGTAAAAGCAGGAATGATTCAGCCCTCTGTAGCAAAGTAGTGTTAGGACCAGTCGAATTGGGGCACCTTGTAAGTGGTGACTGGCTAAGCAAAATATGGCCATATTGTGTGACTAAGTTCCCAATATTATTTAAAAAGAATAGTTGTCTCTTGATGTATTTACAGGCAATTTTTTTGCAGCAGTTCAAAAAATATGTTGTGCTTTTGAAAATGGATGTGCGCTAATACCTTATTGTATATATATATATATATATATATATATATATATATACTCACTGCTCCTCACACTTATATACATACTCATTGCTTTTCACACTTATATACATACTGCTTCTCACACTTATATACATACTCACTGCTCCTCACTCTTATGCGCATACTAACTGCTCTGCACACTTATATACATACTCACTGATCCTCACACTTATATACATACTCACTGCACTGCACACTTATATACATACTCACTGCACTGCACACTTATATACATATTTATTGCTCCTCACACATATATATACTCACTGCTCCTCACTCTTATGTGCATATTAACTGATCCTCATACGTATGTACTAATTTACTGCTCCTCACACTTATAAACATACTCACTGCTCTGCATACAAATATATACTTACTGCTCCTCACACTTATATATATATACACTCACTGCTCCTCACTCTTATGCACATACTTACTGCTCCTCATACTTATATACATACTCACTGCTCCTCACACTTAAATACATACTCACTGCTCCTCACACTTATATACAAACTCACTGCTCCTCACACTTATATACAAACTCACTGCTCCTCACACTTATATACAAACTCACTGCTCCTCACACTTATATACATACTCACTGCACTGCACACTTATATTCATACTTACTGCTCCCCACACTTATATACATAATTACTGCTCCTCACACTTATATACATAATTACTGCTCCTCACACGTATATACATAATTACTGCTCCTCACACGTATATACATACTTACTGCTCCTCACACTTATATACAAACTCACTGCTCCTCACACTTATATACATACTCACTGCTCCTCACACTTATATACAAACTCACTGCTCCTCACACTTATATACAAACTCACTGCTCCTCACACTTATATACATACTCACTGCTCTGCACACTTATATTCATACTTACTGCTCCCCACACTTATATACATAATTACTGCTCCTCACACTTATATACATAATTACTGCTCCTTACACATATATACATAATTACTGCTCCTCACACGTATATACATACTTACTGCTCCTCACACTTATATACAAACTCACTGCTCCTCACACTTATATACATACTCACTGCTCTGCACACTTATATTCATACTTACTGCTCCTCACACTTATATACATAATTACTGCTCCTCACACGTATATACATAATTACTGCTCCTCACACGTATATACATACTTACTGCTCCTCACACTTATATACATACTTACTGCTCCCCACACTTATATACATACTTACTGCTCCCCACACTTATATACATACCTACTGCTCCCCACACTTATATACATACTTACTGCTCCCCACACTTATATACATACCCACTGTTCCTCACACTTATATACATACTCACTGATCCTCACACTTATATACATACTCACTGTTCCTCACACTTATATATATACTCAAAGCTCCTCACGCTTATATACATACTCACTGCTTCTCATACTTATAAAGATACTCACTGCTTCTAACACTTATATACAGTATATATATTTACTCACTGCTCCTCATACTTATATACATACTCACTGCTCTTCACACTTATATACATACTCACTGATCCTCACACTTATATACATGCTCACTGCTCTGCACACTTATATACATACTCACTGCTCCTCACACTTATATACATACTTACTGCTTCTCACACTTATATACATACTTACTGCTTCTTGCACTTATATCTATATATATATACTCAAAGCTCATTACACTTACATAGATACTCACTGCTCTACACACTTATATACATACTCACTGTTCCTCACGCTTATATACATACTCACTGCTCCTCACACTTATATACATACTCACTGCTCCTCACACTTGTATACATACTCACTGCTCCTCACACTTATATACTTACTCACTGATCCTCACACATATATACATACTCACTGCTCCTCACGCATATACATACTCACTGCTCCTCACTCTTATGCACATACTCATTGCTCCTCATAATTATATACATACTTACTGCTTCTCACACTTATATACAGTACATACTCACTGCTCCTCACACTTATATACTTACTGATCCTCATACATATATACATACTCACTGCTATTACGCATATACATACTCACTGCTCCTCATTCTTATGCACATACTCATTGCTCCTCATACTTATATACATACTTACTGCTCCTCACACTTATATACATACTCACTGCTTCTCACGCTTATATACATACTCACTGCTCCTCACGCTTATATACATACTCACTGCTTCTCACACTTATATACATACTCACTGCTCCACACACTTATATACATACTCACTGCTCCTCACGCTTATATACATACTCACTGCTTCTCACACTTATATACATACTCACTGCTTCTCAAACTTATATAAATACTCACTGCTCCTCACACTTATATACAGTACATACTCACTGCTCCTCACACTTATATACTTACTGATCCTCACACATATATACATACTCACTGCTCCTCACGCATATACATACTCACTGCTCCTCACTCTTATGCACATACTCATTGCTCCTCATACTTATATACATACTTACTGCTCCTCACACTTATATACATACTCACTGCTCCTCACGCTTATATACATACTCACTGCTTCTCACGCTTATATACATACTCACTGCTCCTCACTCTTTTATATATATATATATATATATATATACTTACTGCTCCCCACACTTATATACATACTTACTGCTCCCCACACTTATATACATACCTACTGCTCCCCACACTTATATACATACTTACTGCTCCCCACACTTATATACATACCCACTGTTCCTCACACTTATATACATACTCACTGATCCTCACACTTATATACATACTCACTGTTCCTCACACTTATATATATACTCAAAGCTCCTCACGCTTATATACATACTCACTGCTTCTCATACTTATAAAGATACTCACTGCTTCTAACACTTATATACAGTATATATATTTACTCACTGCTCCTCACACTTATATACATACTCACTGCTCTTCACACTTATATACATACTCACTGATCCTCACACTTATATACATGCTCACTGCTCTGCACACTTATATACATGCTCACTGCTCTGCACACTTATATACATACTCACTGCTCCTCACACTTATATACATACTTACTGCTTCTCACACTTATATACATACTTACTGCTTCTTGCACTTATATCTATATATATATACTCAAAGCTCATTACACTTACATAGATACTCACTGCTCTGCACACTTATATACATACTCACTGTTCCTCACGCTTATATACATACTCACTGCTCCTCACACTTATATACATACTCACTGCTCCTCACACTTGTATACATACTCACTGCTCCTCACACTTATATACTTACTCACTGATCCTCACACATATATACATACTCACTGCTCCTCACGCATATACATACTCACTGCTCCTCACTCTTATGCACATACTCATTGCTCCTCATAATTATATACATACTTACTGCTTCTCACACTTATATACAGTACATACTCACTGCTCCTCACACTTATATACTTACTGATCCTCATACATATATACATACTCACTGCTATTACGCATATACATACTCACTGCTCCTCATTCTTATGCACATACTCATTGCTCCTCATACTTATATACATACTTACTGCTCCTCACACTTATATACATACTCACTGCTTCTCACGCTTATATACATACTCACTGCTCCTCACGCTTATATACATACTCACTGCTTCTCACACTTATATACATACTCACTGCTCCACACACTTATATACATACTCACTGCTCCTCACGCTTATATACATACTCACTGCTTCTCACACTTATATACATACTCACTGCTTCTCAAACTTATATAAATACTCACTGCTCCTCACACTTATATACAGTACATACTCACTGCTCCTCACACTTATATACTTACTGATCCTCACACATATATACATACTCACTGCTCCTCACGCATATACATACTCACTGCTCCTCACTCTTATGCACATACTCATTGCTCCTCATACTTATATACATACTTACTGCTCCTCACACTTATATACATACTCACTGCTCCTCACGCTTATATACATACTCACTGCTTCTCACGCTTATATACATACTCACTGCTCCTCACTCTTTTTTATATATATATATATATATATATATATATATACTCACTGATCCTCACACTTATATACATACTGCTTCTCATACTTATATAGATACTCACTGCTGCTCACACGTATATACATACTCACTGTTCCTGTTGTTTTAAGATCACTTACCTTCTCTGGAGCATTGATCACTCCTGTGTTATACCCAAACTGCAGAGAGCCAATTGATGCCACAAAGACAGGAAATGCCAGATTGCAGGTGAGTCTCCCCTACGGAGAGAGAAGGGTGTTTTTTATGTTAGACAGGCAGTTGATACGGCAATACCTGCTTTGTGAGGTGTTTTATAAGGTGGAAACATTATATCCATCATACAACAAACCTAAGGACCCAAACCTCTGTAACACAGGTCAGCGTACTCACATGGGTTTGCATAGGCAGTAGGAAATTAGGCACGTATAGGCCAAATTTTCTGAGGCACTCATAGACAGAAGTTACTGAGGTACCCATAGGTAGAAGTTACCCCAGCTTACATAGGCAAAAGTTACTAAGGCACCTATAGGCAGTAGTTACTTAAGTTCCCATAGCCAGAAATTACTGAGGCACTCATAGGAAGAAGTTACTGAGGCACTCGTAGGCAGAAGTTACTGAGGCACCCATAGGCAGTAGTTTCTCTGGCACCCATAGGCAGAAATAACGGAGACACACATAGGCAGTAGGTACTGTGGCAACCATAGACAGAAGTTGCCTAGGCACCCATAGGCAAAAGCTACTCAGCAAACCACTGACAGAATGTTCTTGGGCACCACACATATTTTCTCCCCATAGTCACCTATTTCAGTTATGTATAATGCATATATAGGGGCATATTTATCAAACTGCGTATGGAGTTTGATGCCAGAAACAGAAGTTATGAAGCAGCTAAAGACCGTTGCTAAATAATCTGTCCATCTGCTCTGAGGCAGCGGACAGAAATCAACTCAATCGAATACTATGGGGTTGATTGACACCCCCTGCTAGCGGCCAATTGGCTGCGAATCTGCAGGGGGCGGTATTGCACAACAACTGCTGGTGCAATGATAAATGCGGAGAGCGTATGCTGTTTATCGATCTGCAGCGGACATGATCCGCAATATCAGTCCATGTCAGCTTGCACCATAGTAAATAGGCCCCATTGCTTTTTGCAGGATTGTCATCTAAACCCATTCTAATGCATTAGACAACCTGCTTACTGCATAGTTCTCCAGGTCACCCAGGTCTAAAATAAGAGCTCACCTGGACATCATTAACAATAAACCGGCAAATGGCTCTGCAATGCTGAGAACGGCTAATGCAACATTTTTATTTAGGGGGAAATAAAACTCAGCAAAATACAATTATTTACTGAGTGGTCTCTTTGTGTTACTCTGGGTTATTCACTAAAGCTCACCCAGCCTTTACAGCCACATGAGACTCACATTTTCTATATTATTCTGAGCCACTTATTCACTAAAGCTCACCCAGCCTTTACAGCCACATGAGACTCGCATTTTCTATATTATTCTGAGCCACTTATTCACTAAAGCTCACCCAGCCTTTACAGCCACATGAGACTCGCATTTTCTATATTATTCTGAGCCACTTATTCACTAAAGCTCACCCAGCCTTTACAGCCACATGAGACTCGCATTTTCTATATTATTCTGAGCCACTTATTCACTAAAGCTCACCCAGCCTTTACAGCCACATGAGACTCGCATTTTCTATAATATTCTGAGCCACTTATTCACTAAAGCTCACCCAGCCTTTACAGCCACACAAGACTCACATTTTCTATAATATTCTGAGCCACTTATTCACTAAAGCTCACTCAGCCTTTACAGCCACATGAGACTCACATTTTCTATAATATTCTGAGCCACTTATTCACTAAAGCTCACCCAGCCTTTACAGCCACATGAGACTCACATTTTCTATATTATTCTTAGCCACTTATTCACTAAAGCTCACCCAGCCTTTACAGCCACATGAGACTCGCATTTTCTATAATATTCTGAGCCACTTATTCACTAAAGCTCACCCAGCCTTTACAGCCACATGAGACTCGCATTTTCTATAATATTCTGAGCCACTTATTCACTAAAGCTCACCCAGCCTTTACAGCCACATGAGACTCGCATTTTCTATAATATTCTGAGCCACTTATTCACTAAAGCTCACCCAGCCTTTACAGCCACATGAGACTCGCATTTTCTATATTATTCTGAGCCACTTATTCACTAAAGCTCACCCAGCCTTTACAGCCACATGAGATTCGCATTTTCTATATTATTCTGAGCCACTTATTCACTAAAGCTCACCCAGCCTTTACAGCCACATGAGACTCGCATTTTCTATATTATTCTGAGCCACTTATTCACTAAAGCTCACCCAGCCTTTACAGCCACATGAGACTCGCATTTTCTATATTATTCTGAGCCACTTATTCACTAAAGCTCACCCAGCCTTTACAGCCACATGAGACTCACATTTTCTATATTATTCTGAGCCACTTATTCACTAAAGCTCACCCAGCCTTTACAGCCACATGAGACTCGCATTTTCTATAATATTCTGAGCCACTTATTCACTAAAGCTCACCCAGCCTTTACAGCCACATGAGACTCGCATTTTCTATATTATTCTGAGCCACTTATTCACTAAAGCTCACCCAGCCTTTACAGCCACATGAGACTCGCATTTTCTATATTATTCGGAGCCACTTATTCACTAAAGCTCACCCAGCCTTTACAGCCACATGAGACTCACATTTTCTATAATATTCTGAGCCACTTATTCACTAAAGCTCACCCAGCCTTTACAGCCACATGAGACTCACATTTTCTATAATATTCGGAGCCACTTATTCACTAAAGCTCACCCAGCCTTTACAGCCACATGAGACTCGCATTTTCTATATTATTCTGAGCCACTTATTCACTAAAACTCATGTAATTGGTATTACTCAAAGCGCCAACAAAACACCTGTATGCCTGGGAGAGGTGAGACCTAGCTCTCACCTAAAAGAACTTAAATAGTGAGGGGAGGGCCCAAGCGCCAACTAACGGAGGCTAGGTGTACTAAAGATCTAGATAAGATTTGTTACAATCAATATAAAATTTATTGCATTCAAATTAAAAATTCTTAAAAATCAGAGAATACATATACTCATGGATCCATGGTTAGTAACATGAATAATAATACAATCGACATTAAAACATAATTAAAAGCAATAGAGGGTCTATATCAGTAGATATATGCTGGCTTGTGCAGTGTGACCTCTAACTGATGGTCTGTTCCGGTTAGGTCTGGTGGGACCGGGGGTTAAAAATGATATGCGTGATAAGGAATAATAATGGGTGTCTTTGGAAAAAATGTTCACCAAATTTGAATTAGAGGTTGTCACAAAATAACCCTGGTGCTCCTATTTGGATCAGAGAAGAGACCCAAAAAATGTGTGTGTAAAAAATAAGGTGGACAAAAGCTGTGCAGAAAGCATGAAGGATAAAATTGGATATAAACAAACTAAAAGACTGAAAAACCCTCAGGTGTAAGGTGGGTTAATATAAAACAATATAAAACAATAATATGAATCCCAAAAAAGGCAATTAACAGTCTGTGTGCAAAAACCTATAAAGAAACTGTTGTTGCAAAGGACGATCTGATTCCCCAAATAAATAAATAAATAAACAATGTTATAGTCTGAGTGCAAAAAATGCAATGAAGAAACACTTGATGTGAAAAAGTCTAAGTGCGATATATCCGAATAGGAGCTGGGCTGCTGGCTCCTTAGTGCAGCTTGATGAAAAAAATGAGACAACGGTCTCGAGTGATAAGAAAAACTCCAAAGTGTATAAATAAACGTCAATCCAACCTGTGAAAAAAGCAAATAACAGCAATGTGCAGAAAATCAATAATAATCAGCTAAGATTGAAAATAAACTCACCAGTACTGGTCTACGCGTTTCGGCCTGATATAGGCCTTTCTCAAGACTGGTTTTACATGCTTACTGGTGATCTTTTATAGTGTTTGTGCTAAGGGGACCCGGATGTGGGAAATTACTCAGCACTTCCGGTTTACTGTAAAGTTCCGATATCTAAATGGATTAACTTCTTAAATGTAGAGTGAATTTACACCTTACATTAGGAACCTATCTTACTATATTAGATACTGTGTTGATCCATTTAGTGGATGATATACGTCCACTATGTACCGCTTAGCCTCCGTTCTGGCAGTGACGTCACTTCCGGTTGGCGTAAGACTGCCTTAGTATGCAGTTTGTTCTTTCGTTTATACCAATCAGCAGGGGTATCTCGTTTGTGCTCCCCACATTTTGTGGTCATTATAATTTGTGAAATTTGGAGTAGTTATATAAATATAAATATTCAATGTGATCTGGTTCCGCTTATCCTATTGGTCATGACGTCACTCATAGCCCTTCCATTACATGTGTTCTTGACAGAAAATATTTGTCATATAATAGACAGGGATTTTGTCCTTAGCCAGTTCCTAATAGTAACAGAGAGGGAATTAGTCCTTCATTATAGATCAACTTAAGGGAAAAGATTGATTGTAAGAATCACTATATGACATTAAGGTGTGTATTAATCCCAATAGCCCCATATCTCTATGGACCTATATGCTATGGTAAGTGTTGAAGATATATCGTTAGTGATGGTTATCAGGGTGGGTGTATGTGTATCCTTATAATATTGTTGTTTTAGGGATAGATTTAGGAGGAGACAGAGCTTAGTGACTTTTACATGAAAAGATATGTAACATTAGAGGATAATTTTGCTCGATGTCCTAAGTTTGATAGATATGCTCGATATCCTAAATTTTAATAATTATAATAAATATAATAAATATAATAAATATCTGATGTTGCTATGACTCTGGAGAACGCCCATTTCGACCATCTCAATGTCTAATTACAATCGTTTAGGGGTTTCTTAATCTACCCTTGCAAAATCGGTCCTCAGTGTATATGAGACATAAATAAAGTATCTATACTAACAGTTGTAAAGATCCAAGACCATATAGCCACTAACGGTCAGCCAATAATTCTGGGGACTAGTGGTCATGTTAATGGTCACGCTGGTTGCATTACTCGCCTCACTGTCGGATGGCATAAGGAAAAAATATAAAATTAAACATAAAAATAAAAATAGAATTGTGATGTTTTTGAGCCTGTATATTTCTAAAGTTATAGACATAGTTTGCATGTTAGGGACAAAAATAGATGAGAGGTACAATTGTTGTCGAAGGAGAGGACTATTTGTTATAATATATGTGAGTCCATGCAATTAAAACTCGATTTGGGTGATCAGTTCAACGCTATAACATATCAGAGCCGGGATACTGAGATTTCTAGGGTTCAGCAGGAGTGCATCATCCTTTTAATCCATTTCCGATGGTTGTATTCATCAGGTGGTTCAGTCCTTAGATATAGTGAGTCTGAAAGGATAACATTGGACTTATTTCTTGACAGTAAATAATGTTTGGAGATTTTTGAAGTATTCCAGGAGAGTCAGATATATATATGTGTGTGTGCATACACATCAAATGGATTCTGGGTCCTTCTTCTGTCTTAAAGCTATTCTTTATGGGCGGCCGCTGATATTGAGTAGATGGGAGAGATCCTCCTTGTTGTTTAATCCTTTTGGAAAAAGGCAGTCGAGGTTGAAGATCCATTTTGATTCCATGATGCGGATTTTGCTTGTATAGTCTCCACCTCTCCAGCTTCTTGTGACTTTTTCTATGCCCATAAATGATAGGTCTTCTATATTTCCTTGATGTTTGGTTGAGAAATGGCGATACAGTGCTGTATCCATGTTTAGTTTTCCAATGAGAAGTAAATGCTCCCGGATCCTGTCCCTTAGAGGCCGGGAGGTCTGTCCCACATACTGCAGTCCACAAGTGCACTGCAGCAGGTAAATTACTCCGCTGTCCCGGCATCTAATCAGGTCATGGATTTTATATTTCTCTTTCGTGTGGTGGCAACTGAAAGTTGTAGATTTGATACCATGCTTGCACGCTTTGCACGAAGGGCAAGGGAAAAAGCCATTTATCTCTTTTCCAAAAACATCCTTGACACCTGATGCCTTCTTTCTCTGTAAGCTGGGAGCTAGTTTACTTTTCAGGTTCTTCGTCTTCCTATAGATGAATCTTGGTTTAGGAGGAATAATCTCACCAATAATATCATCGTCCCTTAGAAGTGGCCAATGTTTTTGGATTATCCTTTCAACGATTTTCTTATTTCCACTGTATTCGGTAATCATATTAATGTTGAGTGTTCTGTCTTCTAGTGGTTTTTCCTTTCTTTTGTATATCATCAACTCAGTTCTTTCGATGTTGCTGATTTCCTGCATTTTATGTTCCAATTCGGTCTTGTCGTATCCTCGGTCTATGAATTTGTTCTTGATTAATTCTGCCTGTTGTTCCCATTTCTCTTGGGTTGAGCAATTTTTCTTTATCCTCAATAGTTGTCCTGTCGGGATGTTATCTTTCCAGGACTTATGATGGCAGCTCATTCTGTGGATGAAATTGTTGCTATCCACTTTCTTAAAGAATGTAGACGTTTCTATTTTGTTCTCGACAATTTCGATCAACAATATTATAAGGATACACATACACCCACCCTGATAACCATCACTAACGATATATCTTCAACACTTACCATAGCATATAGGTCCATAGAGATATGGGGCTATTGGGATTAATACACACCTTAATGTCATATAGTGATTCTTACAATCAATCTTTTCCCTTAAGTTGATCTATAATGAAGGACTAATTCCCTCTCTGTTACTATTAGGAACTGGCTAAGGACAAAATCCCTGTCTATTATATGACAAATATTTTCTGTCAAGAACACATGTAATGGAAGGGCTATGAGTGACGTCATGACCAATAGGATAAGCGGAACCAGATCACATTGAATATTTATATTTATATAACTACTCCAAATTTCACAAATTATAATGACCACAAAATGTGGGGAGCACAAACGAGATACCCCTGCTGATTGGTATAAACGAAAGAACAAACTGCATACTAAGGCAGTCTTACGCCAACCGGAAGTGACGTCACTGCCAGAACGGAGGCTAAGCGGTACATAGTGGACGTATATCATCCACTAAATGGATCAACACAGTATCTAATATAGTAAGATAGGTTCCTAATGTAAGGTGTAAATTCACTCTACATTTAAGAAGTTAATCCATTTAGATATCGGAACTTTACAGTAAACCGGAAGTGCTGAGTAATTTCCCACATCCGGGTCCCCTTAGCACAAACACTATAAAAGATCACCAGTAAGCATGTAAAACCAGTCTTGAGAAAGGCCTATATCAGGCCGAAACGCGTAGACCAGTACTGGTGAGTTTATTTTCAATCTTAGCTGATTATTATTGATTTTCTGCACATTGCTGTTATTTGCTTTTTTCACAGGTTGGATTGACGTTTATTTATACACTTTGGAGTTTTTCTTATCACTCGAGACCGTTGTCTCATTTTTTTCATCAAGCTGCACTAAGGAGCCAGCAGCCCAGCTCCTATTCGGATATATCGCACTTAGACTTTTTCACATCAAGTGTTTCTTCATTGCATTTTTTGCACTCAGACTATAACATTGTTTATTTATTTATTTATTTGGGGAATCAGATCGTCCTTTGCAACAACAGTTTCTTTATAGGTTTTTGCACACAGACTGTTAATTGCCTTTTTTGGGATTCATATTATTGTTTTATATTGTTTTATATTAACCCACCTTACACCTGAGGGTTTTTCAGTCTTTTAGTTTGTTTATATCCAATTTTATCCTTCATGCTTTCTGCACAGCTTTTGTCCACCTTATTTTTTACACACACATTTTTTGGGTCTCTTCTCTGATCCAAATAGGAGCACCAGGGTTATTTTGTGACAACCTCTAATTCAAATTTGGTGAACATTTTTTCCAAAGACACCCATTATTATTCCTTATCACGCATATCATTTTTAACCCCCGGTCCCACCAGACCTAACCGGAACAGACCATCAGTTAGAGGTCACACTGCACAAGCCAGCATATATCTACTGATATAGACCCTCTATTGCTTTTAATTATGTTTTAATGTCGATTGTATTATTATTCATGTTACTAACCATGGATCCATGAGTATATGTATTCTCTGATTTTTAAGAATTTTTAATTTGAATGCAATAAATTTTATATTGATTGTAACAAATCTTATCTAGATCTTTAGTACACCTAGCCTCCGTTAGTTGGCGCTTGGGCCCTCCCCTCACTATTCACTAAAACTCACCCAGCCTTTACAGCCACACGAGACTCGCATTTTCTATAATATTCTGAGCCACTTATTCACTAAAGCTCACCCAGCCTTTACAGCCACACAAGACTCGCATTTTCTATAATATTCTGAGCCACTTATTCACTAAAGCTCACTCAGCCTTTACAGCCACATGAGACTCACATTTTCTATAATATTCTGAGCCACTTATTCACTAAAGCTCACCCAGCCTTTACAGCCACATGAGACTCGCATTTTCTATAATATTCTGAGCCACTTATTCACTAAAGCTCACCCAGCCTTTACAGCCACATGAGACTCGCATTTTCTATAATATTCTGAGCCACTTATTCACTAAAGCTCACCCAGCCTTTACAGCCACATGAGACTCGCATTTTCTATAATATTCTGAGCCACTTATTCACTAAAGCTCACCCAGCCTTTACAGCCACATGAGACTCGCATTTTCTATATTATTCTGAGCCACTTATTCACTAAAGCTCACCCAGCCTTTACAGCCACATGAGACTCGCATTTTCTATATTATTCGGAGCCACTTATTCACTAAAGCTCACCCAGCCTTTACAGCCACATGAGACTCGCATTTTCTATATTATTCTGAGCCACTTATTCACTAAAGCTCACCCAGCCTTTACAGCCACATGAGACTCGCATTTTCTATATTATTCAGAGCCACTTATTCACTAAAGCTCACCCAGCCTTTACAGCCACATGAGACTCGCATTTTCTATATTATTCTGAGCCACTTATTCACTAAAGCTCACCCAGCCTTTACAGCCACACGAGACTCGCATTTTCTATAATATTCTGAGCCACTTATTCACTAAAGCTCACCCAGCCTTTACAGCCACACAAGACTCGCATTTTCTATAATATTCGGAGCCACTTATTCACTAAAGCTCACCCAGCCTTTACAGCCACATGAGACTCACATTTTCTATAATATTCTGAGCCACTTATTCACTAAAGCTCACCCAGCCTTTACAGCCACATGAGACTCGCATTTTCTATATTATTCTGAGCCACTTATTCACTAAAGCTCACCCAGCCTTTACAGCCACACGAGACTCGCATTTTCTATAATATTCTGAGCCACTTATTCACTAAAGCTCACCCAGCCTTTACAGCCACACAAGACTCGCATTTTCTATAATATTCTGAGCCACTTATTCACTAAAGCTCACTCAGCCTTTACAGCCACATGAGACTCACATTTTCTATAATATTCTGAGCCCCTTATTCACTAAAGCTCACCCAGCCTTTACAGCCACATGAGACTCACATTTTCTATATTATTCTGAGCCACTTATTCACTAAAGCTCACCCAGCCTTTACAGCCACATGAGATTCGCATTTTCTATAATATTCTGAGCCACTTATTCACTAAAGCTCACCCAGCCTTTACAGCCACATGAGACTCGCATTTTCTATAATATTCTGAGCCACTTATTCACTAAAGCTCACCCAGCCTTTACAGCCACATGAGACTCGCATTTTCTATAATATTCTGAGCCACTTATTCACTAAAGCTCACCCAGCCTTTACAGCCACATGAGACTCGCATTTTCTATATTATTCTGAGCCACTTATTCACTAAAGCTCACCCAGCCTTTACAGCCACATGAGACTCACATTTTCTATATTATTCGGAGCCACTTATTCACTAAAGCTCACCCAGCCTTTACAGCCACATGAGACTCGCATTTTCTATAATATTCTGAGCCACTTATTCACTAAAGCTCACCCAGCCTTTACAGCCACATGAGACTCGCATTTTCTATATTATTCTGAGCCACTTATTCACTAAAGCTCACCCAGCCTTTACAGCCACATGAGACTCGCATTTTCTATATTATTCTGAGCCACTTATTCACTAAAGCTCACCCAGCCTTTACAGCCACATGAGACTCGCATTTTCTATATTATTCGGAGCCACTTATTCACTAAAGCTCACCCAGCCTTTACAGCCACATGAGACTCACATTTTCTATAATATTCTGAGCCACTTATTCACTAAAGCTCACCCAGCCTTTACAGCCACATGAGACTCACATTTTCTATAATATTCGGAGCCACTTATTCACTAAAGCTCACCCAGCCTTTACAGCCACATGAGACTCGCATTTTCTATATTATTCTGAGCCACTTATTCACTAAAACTCACCCAGCCTTTACAGCCACACGAGACTCGCATTTTCTATAATATTCTGAGCCACTTATTCACTAAAGCTCACCCAGCCTTTACAGCCACACAAGACTCGCATTTTCTATAATATTCTGAGCCACTTATTCACTAAGCTCACTCAGCCTTTACAGCCACATGAGACTCACATTTTCTATAATATTCTGAGCCACTTATTCACTAAAGCTCACCCAGCCTTTACAGCCACATGAGACTCGCATTTTCTATAATATTCTGAGCCACTTATTCACTAAAGCTCACCCAGCCTTTACAGCCACATGAGACTCGCATTTTCTATAATATTCTGAGCCACTTATTCACTAAAGCTCACCCAGCCTTTACAGCCACATGAGACTCGCATTTTCTATAATATTCTGAGCCACTTATTCACTAAAGCTCACCCAGCCTTTACAGCCACATGAGACTCGCATTTTCTATAATATTCTGAGCCACTTATTCACTAAAGCTCACCCAGCCTTTACAGCCACATGAGACTCGCATTTTCTATATTATTCTGAGCCACTTATTCACTAAAGCTCACCCAGCCTTTACAGCCACATGAGACTCGCATTTTCTATATTATTCTGAGCCACTTATTCACTAAAGCTCACCCAGCCTTTACAGCCACATGAGACTCGCATTTTCTATATTATTCTGAGCCACTTATTCACTAAAGCTCACCCAGCCTTTACAGCCACATGAGACTCACATTTTCTATATTATTCTGAGCCACTTATTCACTAAAGCTCACCCAGCCTTTACAGCTACATGAGACTCGCATTTTCTATATTATTCTGAGCCACTTATTCACTAAAGCTCACCCAGCCTTTACAGCCACACGAGACTCGCATTTTCTATAATATTCGGAGCCACTTATTCACTAAAGCTCACCCAGCCTTTACAGCCACACAAGACTCGCATTTTCTATAATATTCGGAGCCACTTATTCACTAAAGCTCACCCAGCCTTTACAGCCACATGAGACTCACATTTTCTATAATATTCTGAGCCACTTATTCACTAAAGCTCACCCAGCCTTTACAGCCACATGAGACTCACATTTTCTATATTATTCGGAGCCACTTATTCACTAAAGCTCACCCAGCCTTTACAGCCACATGAGACTCGCATTTTCTATAATATTCGGAGCCACTTATTCACTAAAGCTCACCCAGCCTTTACAGCCACATGAGACTCACATTTTCTATATTATTCTGAGCCACTTATTCACTAAAGCTCACCCAGCCTTTACAGCCACATGAGACTCACATTTTCTATATTATTCTGAGCCACTTATTCACTAAAGCTCACCCCTGCCTCTTCAGACTCACCACTGCTCATGTTACTGTATGTATCAGATTCACTAAACCTGTCCCAGCCTAGCTGTATGAATTCATAGCCTTCACAAAAGACTGGAGAAAGAATTAAATCAGCTAGATTAACATGGGAACTATGAAGCTCATATATCTTGAGTTGAGATGCTGGGGTGAGCTCTAGTAAATCAACTGCAGCAGTAGCATAAGCACTGGAGAGGCTGAGGTGAGCTTTAGTGAATTAGCTGCATACAGTAACAGACACAGGAGAGGCTGAGGTGAGCTTTAGTGAATTAACAGCATTCAGTAACAGACACAGGAGAGGCTGAGGTGAGATTTAGTGAATTAGCTGCATACAGTAACAGACACAGGAGAGGCTGAGGTGAGCTTTAGTGAATTTGCTGCATACAGTAACAGACACTAGAGAGGCTAAGGTGATCTTTAGCAGGGATAGGCACAGACAAATGCTGTGGCGGACATTTTCCAAAGTACAGACCTTAGTGAAGGACACCAAGGTAAATTTGAAATTAAAAACATTTTATAATGCTTGGTGTTATTATACTGATGCAGATACCACTGATCCTATAACCAGCCCTCCTCTGGCTATACCCATGAGTCAGTGTTACTACTGTGTCATTATATAGTGCTGGGTGTTATTATACTGATGCAGATACCACTGATCCTATAACCAGCCCTCCTCTGGCTATACGCATGTGCCAGTGTCACTACTGTGTCATTATATAGAGCTGGGTGTTATTATACTGATGCAGATACCACTGACCCTATACCAACCCTTGTCTGGATATACGCATGTGCCAGTGTCACTACTGTGTCTTTGTATAGAGCTGGGTGTAATTATACAGATGCAGATACACATCCAGTATTTCACTCAGGCTTTATTTATTCCATAACTTATCACCCAATATTGCTAGCAGTCTCTTGACAAGCCACTAACTTTATTCACACTACATATTTTTTTTATTCCTATTATTTAATCAGAAAGAAAAGATATACTAAGGTTGTGGCGGACACTGCAAGGGGTAGTCACGGACACCAGTGTCCGTGTACGGACACCTTGCCTATCCCTGATCTTTAGTGAATTAGCTGCACACAGTAACAGACAAAAAAGAGGCTGGGGTGATCTTTAGTGAATTAGCTGCATACAGTAATAGACACAGGAGAGGCTGAGGTGAGCTTTAGTGAATTAGCTGCATACAGTAACAGACAGAGGAGAGGCTGAGGTGAGCTTTAGTGAATTAGCTGCATACAGTAACAGATACAGGAGAGGCTGAGGTGAGCTTTAGTGAATTAGCTGCATACAGTAACAGACACAGGAGAGGCTGAGGTGAGCTTTAGTGAATTAGCTGCATACAGTAACAGACACAGGAGAAACTGGGGTGAGCTTTAGTGAATTAGTGGCATACAGTAACAGACACAGGAGAGGCTGAGGTGAGCTTTAGTGAATTAGCTGCATACAGTAACAGACACAGGAGAGGCTGAGGTGAGCTTTAGTGAATTAGCTGCATACAGTAACAGACACAGGAGAGGCTGAGGTGAGCTTTAGTGAATTAGCTGCATACAGTAACAGACACAGGAGAGGCTGAGGTGAGCTTTAGTGAATTAGCTGCATTCAGTAACAGACACAGGAGAGTCTGAGGTGAGCTTTAGTGAATCAGCTGCACACAGTAACAGACTCAGGAGAGGCTGAGGTGAGCTTTAGTGAATTAGCTGCACACAGTAACAGACTCAGGAGAGGCTGAGGTGAGCTTTAGTGAATTAGCTGCATACAGTAAGAGACACAGGAGAGGCTGAGGTGAGCTTTAGTGAATTAGCTGCATACAGTAACAGACACAGGAGAGACTGGGGTGAGCTTTAGTGAATTTGCTGCATACAGTAACAGACACTAGAGAGGCTAAGGTGATCTTTAGTGAATTAGCTGCACACAGTAACAGACAAAAAAGAGGCTGAGGTGATCTTTAGTGAATTAGTTGCATACAGTAACAGACAGAGGAGAGGCTGAGGTGAGCTTTAGTGAATTAGCTGCATACAGTAACAGACAGAGGAGAGGCTGAGGTGAGCTTTAGTGAATTAGCTGCATACAGTAACAGACAGAGGAGAGGCTGAGGTGAGCTTTAGTGAATTAGCTGCATACAGTAACAGATACAGGAGAGGCTGAGGTGAGCTTTAGTGAATTAGCTGCATACAGTAACAGACACAGGAGAGGCTGAGGTGAGCTTTAGTGAATTAGCTGCATACAGTAACAGACACAGGAGAGACTGGGGTGAGCTTTAGTGAATTAGTGGCATACAGTAACAGACACAGGAGAGGCTGAGGTGAGCTTTAGTGAATTAGCTGCATACAGTAACAGACACAGGAGAGGCTGAGGTGAGCTTTAGTGAATTAGCTGCATACAGTAACAGACACAGGAGAGGCTGAGGTGAGCTTTAGTGAATTAGCTGCATACAGTAACAGACACAGGAGAGGCTGAGGTGAGCTTTAGTGAATTAGCTGCATTCAGTAACAGACACAGGAGAGTCTGAGGTGAGCTTTAGTGAATCAGCTGCACACAGTAACAGACTCAGGAGAGGCTGAGGTGAGCTTTAGTGAATTAGCTGCACACAGTAACAGACTCAGGAGAGGCTGAGGTGAGCTTTAGTGAATTAGCTGCATACAGTAACAGATACAGGAGAGGCTGAGGTGAGCTTTAGTGAATTCGCTGCATACAGTAACAGACACAGGAGAGGCTGAGGTGAGCTTTAGTGAATTAGCTGCATACAGTAACAGACTCAGGAGAGGCTGAGGTGAGCTTTAGTGAATTAGCTGCATACAGTAACAGACACAGGAGAGGCTGAGGTGATCTTTAGTGAATCAGCTGCACACAGTAGCAGACTCAGGAGAGGCTGAGGTGAGCTTTAGTGAATTAGCTGCATACAGTAACAGACTCAGGAGATGCTGAGGTGAGCTTTAGTGAATTAACAGCATACAGTAACAGACTAAGGAGAGGCTGAGGTGAGCTTTAGTGAATTAGCTGCATACAGTAACAGACTCAGGAGAGGCTGAGGTGAGCTTTAGTGAATTAACAGCATACAGTAACAGACTCAGGAGAGGCTGAGGTGAGCTTTAGTGAATTAGCTGCATACAGTAACAGACACAGGAGAGGCTGAGGTGAGCTTTAGTGAATTAGCTGCATACAGTAACAGACACAGGAGAGGCTGAGGTGAGCTTTAGTGAATTAGCTGCATACAGTAACAGACACAGGAGAGGCTGAGGTGAGCTTTAGTGAATTAGCTGCATACAGTAACAGACACAGGAGAGGCTGAGGTGAGCTTTAGTGAATTATCTGCATACAGTAACGGATACAGGAGAGGCTGAGGTGAGCTTTAGTGAATTAGCTGCACACAGTAACAGACTCAGGAGATGCTGAGGTGAGCTTTAGTGAATTAACAGCATACAGTAACAGACTCAGGAGAGGCTGAGGTGAGCTTTAGTGAATTAGCTGCATACAGTAACAGACACAGGAGATGCTGAGGTGAGCTTTAGTGAATTCGCTGCATACAGTAACAGACACAGGAGAGGCTGAGGTGAGCTTTAATGAATTAGCTGCATACAGTAACAGACACAGGAGAGGCTTAGGTGAGCTTTAGTGAATTAGCTGCATACAGTAACAGACACAGGAGAGGCTGAGGTGAGCTTTAGTGAATTAGCTACATACAGTAACAGATACAGGAGAGGCTGAGGTGAGCTTTAGTGAATTCGCTGCATACAGTAACAGACTCAGGAGAGGCTGAGGTGAGCTTTAGTGATTTAGCTGCATACAGTAACAGACAGAGGAGAGGCTGAGGTGAGCTTTAGTGAATTAGCTGCATACAGTAACAGACAGAGGAGAGGCTGAGGTGAGCTTTAGTGAATTATCTGCATACAGTAACAGACAGAGGAGAGGCTGAGGTGAGCTTTAGTGAATTAGCTGCATACAGTAACAGATACAGGAGAGGCTGAGGTGAGCTTTAGTGAATTAGCTGCATACATTAACAGACACAGGAGAGGCTGAGGTGAGCTTTAGTGAATTAGCTGCATACAGTAACAGACACAGGAGAGGCTGAGGTGAGCTTTAGTGAATTAGCTGCATACAGTAACAGACACAGGAGAGGCTAAGTTGAGCTTTAGTGAATTAGCTGCATACAGTAACAGACACAAGAGAGGCTGAGGTGAGCTTTAGTGAATTAGCTGCACATAGTAACAGACTCAGGAGAGGCTGAGGTGAGCTTTAGTGAATTAGCTGCATACAGTAACAGACACAGGAGAGGCTGAGGTGAGCTTTAGTGAATTAGCTGCATACAGTAACAGATACAGGAGAGGCTGAGGTGAGCTTTAGTGAATTCGCTGCATACAGTAACAGACACAGGAGAGGCTGAGGTGAGCTTTAGTGAATTAGCTGCATACAGTAACAGACTCAGGAGAGGCTGAGGTGAGCTTTAGTGAATTAGCTGCATACAGTAACAGACACAGGAGAGGCTGAGGTGAGCTTTAGTGAATTAGCTGCATACAGTAACAGATACAGGAGAGGCTGAGGTGAGCTTTAGTGAATTAGCTGCACACAGTAATAGACTCAGGAGAGGCTGAGGTGAGCTTTAGTGAATTCGCTGCATACAATAACAGACACAGGAGAGGCTGAGGTGAGATTTAGTGAATTAGCTGCATACAGTAACAGACTCAGGAGAGGCTGAGGTGAGCTTTAGTGAATTAGCTGCATACAGTAACAGACACAGGAGAGGCTGAGGTGAGATTTAGTGAATTAGCTGCATACAGTAACAGACACAGGAGAGGCTGAGGTGAGCTTTAGTGAATTAGCTGCATGCAGTAACAGACACAGGAGAGGCTGAGGTGAGCTTTAGTGAATTAGCTGCATGCAGTAACAGACACAGGAGAGACTGAGGTGAGCTTTAGTGAATTAGCTGCATACATTAACAGACACAGGAGAGGCTGAGGCAGGGATAGGCACAGACAAAGGCCGTGGCGGACATTTTCCAAAGTACAGACCTTAGTGAAGGACACCAAGGTATATTTGAAATTAAAAACATTATTTTATAGTGCTAGGTGTTATTATACTGATGCAGATACCACTGATCCTATAACCAGCCCTCCTCTGTCTATACCCATGAGCCTGTGTCACTACTGTGTCATTATATAGTGCTGGGTGTTATTATACTGATGCAGATAACACTGACCCTATAACCAGCCCTCCTCTGGCTATACCCATGTGCCAGTGTCACTACTGTGTCTTTGTATAGAGCTTGGTGTTATTATACTGATGCAGATACCACTGATCCTATAACCAGCCCTCCTCTGGGTATACCCATGTGCCAGTGTCACTACTGTGTTATTATATAGTGCTGGGTGTTATTATACTGATGCAGATACCACTGATCCTATAACCAGCCCTCCTCTGGTTATACCCATTTGCCAGTGTCACTACTTTGTCATTATATAGCGCTGGTTGTTATTATACTGATGCAGATACCACTGATCCTATAACCAGCACTCCTCTGGCTATACCCATGTGCCAGTGTCACTACTGTATCATTATATAGTGCTGGGTGTTATTATACTGATGCAGATACCACTGATCCTATAACCAGCCCTCCTCAGGCTATACCCATGAGCAAGTGTCACTACTGTGGGGTGTTATTATACTGATGCAGATACCACTGACCCTATAACCAGCCCTCCTCTGGCTTTACCTATGTGCCAGTGTCACTACTGTGTCATTATATAGCGCTGGGTGTTATTATACTGATGCAGATACCATTGAGCCTATAACCAGCCCTTGTCTGGCTATACCCATGTGCAAGTGTCACTACTGTGTGATTATATAGTGCTGGGTGTTATTATACTGATGTAGATACCACTGATTCTATAACCAGCCCTCCTCTGGCTATACCCATGTGCCAATGTCACTACTGGGTCATTATATAGCGCTGGGTGTTATTATACTGATGCAGATACCACTGACCCTATAACCAGCCCTTGTCTGGCTATACCCATGAGCCAGTGTCACTACTGGGTCATTATATAGCGCTGGGTGTTATTATACTGATGCAGATACCACTGACCCTATAACCAGCCCTTGTCTGGCTATACCCATGTGCAAGTGTCACTACTGTGTGATTATATAGTGCTGGGTGTTATTATACTGATGCAGATACCACTGACCCTATAACCAGCCCTTGTCTGGCTATACCCATGAGCCAGTGTCACTACTGGGTCATTATATAGCGCTGGGTGTTATTATACTGATGCAGATACCACTGACCCTATAACCAGCCCTTGTCTGGCTATACCCATGTGCAAGTGTCACTACTGTGTGATTATATAGTGCTGGGTGTTATTATACTGATGCAGATACCACTGATTCTATACCCAGTCCTCCTCTGTCTATACCCATGTGCCAGTGTCACTACTGTGTGATTATATAGTGCTGGGTGTTATTATACTGATGCAGATACCACTGATCCTATAACCAGTCCTCCTCTGACTATACCCATGTGCCAGTGTCACTACTGTGTCATTATATAGTGCTGGGTGTTAATATACTGATGCAGATACCACTGACCCTATAACCAGCCCTTGTCTGGCTATACCCATGTGCCAGTGTCACTACTGTGTGATTATATAGCGCTGGGTGTTATTATACTGATGCAGATAGCACTAATTCTATAACCAGCCCTTGTCTGGCTATACCCATGTGCCAGTGTCACTACTATGTCTTTGTATAGAGCTGGGTGTTATTATACTGATGCAGATACCACTGACCCTATAACCAGCCCTTGTCTGGCTATATGCATGTGCCGGTGTCACTACTGTGTGATTATATAGCGCTGGGTGTTATTATACTGATGCAGATACCACTGATCCTATAACCAGGCCTTGTCTGGCTATACCCATGTGCCAGTGTGACTACTGTGTCATTATATAGCGCTGGGTGTTATTATACTGATGCAGATACCACTGATCCTATAACCAGCCCTCCTCTGGCTATACCCATGTGCCAGTGTCACTACTGTGTGATTATATAGCGCTGGGTGTTATTATTCTGATGCAGATACCACTGATCCTATAACCAGCCCTCCTCTGGCTATATCCATGTGCCAGTGTCACTACTGTGTCTTTGTATAGAGCTGGGTGTTATTATACTGATGCAGATACCACTGACCCTATAACCAGCCCTCCTCTGGCTATACCCATGTGCCAGTGTCACTACTGTGTCTTTGTATAGAGCTGGGTGTTATTATACTGATGCAGATACCACTGACCCTATAACCAGCCCTTGTCTGGCTATATGCATTTGCCAGTGTCACTACTATGTCTTTGTATAGAGCTGGGTGTTATTATACTGATGCAGATACCACTGACCCTATAACCAGCCCTTGTCTGGCTATATGCATTTGCCAGTGTCACTACTATGTCTTTGTATAGAGCTGGGTGTTATTATACTGATGCAGATACCACTGACCCTATAACCAGCCCTTGTCTGGCTATATGCATGTGCCAGTGTCACTACTGTGTCTTTGTATAGAGCTGGGTGTTATTATACTGATGCAGATACCACTGATTCTATAACCAGCCCTTGTCTGGCTATACCCATGTGCCAGTGTAACTACTGTGTGATTATATAGTGCTGGGTGTTATTATACTGATGCAGATACCACTGATCCTATAACCAGCCCTCCTCTGGCTATACCCATGTGTCAGTGTCACTACTGTGTCATTATATAGTGCTGGGTGTTATTATACTGATGCAGATACCACTGACCCTATAACCAGCCCTCCTCTGGCTATACCCATGTGCCAGTGTCACTACTGTGTCATTATACAGTGCTGGGTGTTATTATACTGATGCAGATACCACTGACCCTATAACCAGCCCTTGTCTGGCTATACCCATGAGCCAGTGTCACTACTGGGTCATTATATAGCGCTGGGTGTTATTATACTGATGCAGATACCACTGATTCTATAACCAGCCCTCCTCTGGCTATACCGATGTGCCAGTGTCACTACTGTGTGATTATATAGCGCTGGGTGTTATTATACTGATGCAGATACCACTGATCCTATAACCAGGCCTTGTCTGGCTATACCCATGTGCCAGTGTCACTACTGTGTCATTATATAGCGCTGGGTGTTATTATACTGATGCAGATACCACTGATCCTATAACCAGCCATCCTCTGGCTATACTCATGTGCCAGTGTCTCTACTGTGTCATTATACAGTATAGCGCTGAGTGTTATTATACTGATGCAGATACCACTGATCCTATAACCAGCCCTCCTCTGGCTATACCCATGTGCCAGTGTCACTACTGTGTGATTATATAGCGCTGGGTGTTATTATTCTGATGCAGATACCACTGATCCTATAACCAGCCCTCCTCTGGCTATATCCATGTGCCAGTGTCACTACTGTGTCTTTGTATAGAGCTGGGTGTTATTATACTGATGCAGATACCACTGATCCTATAACCAGCCCTCCTCTGGCTATACCCATGTGCCAGTGTCACTACTGTGTCTTTGTATAGAGCTGGGTGTTATTATACTGATGCAGATACCACTGACCCTATAACCAGCCCTTGTCTGGCTATATGCATTTGCCAGTGTCACTACTATGTCTTTGTATAGAGCTGGGTGTTATTATACTGATGCAGATACCACTGACCCTATAACCAGCCCTTGTCTGGCTATACTCATGTGCCAGTGTCTCTACTGTGTCATTATATAGTGCTGGGTGCTATTATACTGATGCAGATACCACTGATTCTATAACCAGCCCTCCTCTGGCTATACCCATGTACCAGTGTCACTACTGTGTCATTATATAGTGCTGGGTGTTATTATACTGATGCAGATACCACTGATTCTATAACCAGCCCTCCTCTGGCTATACCCATGTGCCAGTGTCACTACTGTGTGATTATATAGCGCTGGGTGTTATTATACTGATGCAGATACCACTGATCCTATAACCAGCCCTCCTCTGGCTATACCCATGTGCCAGTGTCACTACTGTGTCATTATATAGTGCTGGGTGTTATTATACTGATGCAGATACCACTGATTCTATAACCAGCCCTCTTCTGGCTATATCCATGTGCCAGTGTAACTACTGACCCTATATAATGACATACAAGCTATATAATAATAATGACCCTATATAGTGACATACAAGCTATAACATAATAATGACCCTATATAGTGACATACAAGCTATAACATAGTAATGACCCTATATAGTGACATACAAGCTATAACATAATAATGACCCTATATAGTGACATACAATCTATATAATAATAATGACCCTATATAGTGACATACAAGCTATATAATAATAATGACCCTATATAATGACATACAAGCTATATAATAATAATGACCCTATATAAAGACATACAAGCTATATCATAATAATGACCCTATATAAAGACATACAAGCTATATCATAATAATGACCCTATATAAAGACATACAAGCTATATCATAATAATGACCCTATGTAGTGACATACAAGCTATATCATAATAATGACCCTATATAGTGACATACAAGCTATATCATAATAATGACCCTATATAAAGACATACAAGCTATATAATAATAATGACCCTATATAGTGACATACAAGCTATAACATAATAATGACCCTATATAGTGACATACAAGCTATATCATAATAATGACCCTATATAGTGACATACAAGCTATAGTATAATAATAATGACCCTATATAGTGACATACAAGCTATATCATAATAATGACCCTATATAGTGACATACAAGCTATATAATAATGACCCTATGTAGTGACATACAAGCTATATAATAATAATGACCCTATATAGTGACATACAAGCTATATAATAATAATGACCCTATATAGTGACATACAAGCTATATCATAATAATGACCCTATATAAAGACATACAAGCTATAACATAATAATGACCCTATATAGTGACATACAAGCTATATCATAATAATGACCCTATATAGTGACATACAAGCTATATAATAATGACCCTATATAGCGACATACAAGCTATATCATAATAATGACCCTATTTAGTGACATACAAGCTATATCATTATAATGACCCTATATAGTGACATACAAGCTATAGTATAATAATAATGACCCTATATAGTGACATACAAGCTATATCATAATAATGATCCTATATAGTGACATACAAGCTATATAATAATAATGACCCTATATAGTGACATACAAGCTATATAATAATAATGACCCTATATAGTGACATACAAGCTATATAATAATAATGACCCTATATAGTGACATACAAGCTATATCATTATAATGACCCTATATAGTGACATACAAGCTATAGTATAATAATAATGACCCTATATAGTGACATACAAGCTATAGCATTATAGTAATGACCCTATATAGCGACATACAAGCTATAGTATAATAATAATGACCCTATATAGCGACATACAAGCTATAGTATAATAATAATGACCCTATGTAGTGACATACAAGCTATATCATAATAATGATCCTATATAGTGACATACAAGCTATATAATAATAATGACCCTATATAATGACATACAAGCTATATAATAATAATGACCATATATAAAGACATACAAGCTATATCATAATAATGACCCTATATAAAGACATACAAGCTTTATAATAATAATGATCCTATATAGTGACATACAAGCTATAGCATAATAATGACCCTATATAGTGACATACAAGCTATATAATAATAATGACCCTATATAATGACATACAAGCTATATAATAATAATGACCCTATATAAAGACATACAAGCTATATCATAATAATGACCCTATATAAAGACATACAAGCTATATCATAATAATGACCCTATATAGTGACATACAAGCTATATAATAATGACCCTATATAGCGACATACAAGCTATATCATAATAATGACCCTATGTAGTGACATACAAGCTATATCATAATAATGACCCTATATAGTGACATACAAGCTATATCATAATAATGACCCTATATAAAGACATACAAGCTATATAATAATAATGACCCTATATAGTGACATACAAGCTATAACATAATAATGACCCTATATAGTGACATACAAGCTATATCATAATAATGACCCTATATAGTGACATACAAGCTATAGTATAATAATAATGACCCTATATAGTGACATACAAGCTATATCATAATAATGACCCTATATAGTGACATACAAGCTATATAATAATAATGACCCTATATAGTGACATACAAGCTATATAATAATAATGACCCTATATAATGACATACCTGCTATATAATAATAATGACCCTATATAGTGACATACAAGCTATATCATTATAATGACCCTATATAATGACATACAAGCTATATCATAATAATGACCCTATATAGTGACATACAAGCTATATCATAATAATGACCCTATATAAAGACATACAAGCTATAACATAATAATGACCCTATATAGTGACATACAAGCTATATCATAATAATGACCCTATATAGTGACATACAAGCTATATAATAATGACCCTATATAGCGACATACAAGCTATATCATAATAATGACCCTATATAGTGACATACAAGCTATAGTATAATAATAATGACCCTATATAAAGACATACAAGCTATATAATAATAATGACCCTATATAGTGACATACAAGCTATAACATAATAATGACCCTATATAGTGACATACAAGCTATATCATAATAATGACCCTATATAGTGACATACAAGCTATAGTATAATAATAATGACCCTATATAGTGACATACAAGCTATATCATAATAATGACCCTATATAGTGACATACAAGCTATATAATAATAATGACCCTATATAGTGACATACAAGCTATATAATAATAATGACCCTATAAAATGACATACCTGCTATATAATAATAATGACCCTATATAGTGACATACAAGCTATATCATTATAATGACCCTATATAATGACATACAAGCTATATAATAATAATGACCCTATATAGTGACATACAAGCTATATCATTATAATGACCCTATATAATGACATACAAGCTATATAATAATAATGACCCTATATAGTGACATACAAGCTATATCATAATAATGACCCTATATAAAGACATACAAGCTATAACATAATAATGACCCTATATAGTGACATACAAGCTATATCATAATAATGACCCTATATAGCGACATACAAGCTATATCATAATAATGACCCTATATAGTGACATACAAGCTATAGTATAATAATAATGACCCTATATAAAGACATACAAGCTATATAATAATAATGACCCTATATAGTGACATACAAGCTATAACATAATAATGACCCTATATAGTGACATACAAGCTATATCATAATAATGACCCTATATAGTGACATACAAGCTATAGTATAATAATAATGACCCTATATAGTGACATACAAGCTATATCATAATAATGACCCTATATAGTGACATACAAGCTATATAATAATAATGACCCTATATAGTGACATACAAGCTATATAATAATAATGACCCTATATAATGACATACCTGCTATATAATAATAATGACCCTATATAGTGACATACAAGCTATATCATTATAATGACCCTATATAATGACATACAAGCTATATAATAATAATGACCCTATATAGTGACATACAAGCTATATCATAATAATGACCCTATATAAAGACATACAAGCTATAACATAATAATGACCCTATATAGTGACATACAAGCTATATCATAATAATGACCCTATATAGTGACATACAAGCTATATAATAATGACCCTATATAGCGACATACAAGCTATATCATAATAATGACCCTATATAGTGACATACAAGCTATAGTATAATAATAATGACCCTATATAGTGACATACAAGCTATATCATTATAATGACCCTATATAGTGACATACAAGCTATATCATAATAATGACCCTATATAGTGACATACAAGCTATAGTATAATAATAATGACCCTATATAGTGACATACAAGCTATATCATAATAATGACCCTATATAGTGACATACAAGCTATATAATAATAATGACCCTATATAGTGACATACAAGCTATATAATAATAATGACCCTATATAATGACATACCTGCTATATAATAATAATGACCCTATATAGTGACATACAAGCTATATCATTATAATGACCCTATATAATGACATACAAGCTATATAATAATAATGACCCTATATAGTGACATACAAGCTATATCATTATAATGACCCTATATAATGACATACAAGCTATATAATAATAATGACCCTATATAGTGACATACAAGCTATATCATAATAATGACCCTATATAAAGACATACAAGCTATAACATAATAATGACCCTATATAGTGACATACAAGCTATATCATAATAATGACCCTATATAGCGACATACAAGCTATATCATAATAATGACCCTATATAGTGACATACAAGCTATAGTATAATAATAATGACCCTATATAAAGACATACAAGCTATATAATAATAATGACCCTATATAGTGACATACAAGCTATATCATAATAATGACCCTATATAGTGACATACAAGCTATAGTATAATAATAATGACCCTATATAAAGACATACAAGCTATATAATAATAATGACCCTATATAGTGACATACAAGCTATATCATAATAATGACCCTATATAGTGACATACAAGCTATAGTATAATAATAATGACCCTATATAGTGACATACAAGCTATATAATAATAATGACCCTATATAGTGACATACAAGCTATAACATAATAATGACCCTATATAGTGACATACAAGCTATATCATAATAATGACCCTATATAGTGACATACAAGCTATAGTATAATAATAATGACCCTATATAGTGACATACAAGCTATATCATAATAATGACCCTATATAGTGACATACAAGCTATATAATAATAATGACCCTATATAGTGACATACAAGCTATATAATAATAATGACCCTATATAATGACATACCTGCTATATAATAATAATGACCCTATATAGTGACATACAAGCTATAGCATTATAGTAATGACCCTACATAGCGACATACAAGCTATAGTATAATAATAATGACCCTATATAGCGACATACAAGCTATAGTATAATAATAATGACCCTATATAGCAACATACAAGCTATAGTATAATAATAATGACCCTATATAGCGACATACAAGCTATAGTATAATAATAATGACCCTATATAGTGACATACAAGCTATAGCATAATAATAATGTCCCTATATAGTGACATACAAGCTATATAATAATAATGACCCTATATAAAGACATACAAGCTATATCATAATAATGATCCTATATAGTGACATACAAGCTATAGCATAATAATAATGTCCCTATATAGTGACATACAAGCTATATCATAATAATGATCCTATATAGTGACATACAAGCTATATCATTATAATGACCCTATATAAAGACATACGAGCTATATCATAATAATGACCCTATATAAAGACATACAAGCTATATCATTATAATGACCCTATATAAAGACATACAAGCTATATCATAATAATGATCCTATATAGTGACATACAAGCTATAGCATAATAATGACCCTATATAAAGACATACAAGCTATATCATAATAATGACCCTATATAGTGACATACAAGCTATATCATAATAATGACCCTATATAGTGACATACAAGCTATAACATAATAATGACCCTATATAGTGACATACAATCTATATAATAATAATGACCCTATATAGTGACATACAAGCTATAACATAATAATGACCCTATATAGTGACATACAATCTATATAATAATAATGACCCTATATAAAGACATACAAGCTATATCATAATAATGATCCTATGTAGTGACATACAAGCTATAGCATAATGATGACCCTATATAGTGACATACAAGCTATATCATTATAATGACCCTATGCAGTGACATACAAGCTATAGCATTATAGTAATGACCCTATATAGTGACATACAAGCTATAGCATTATAGTAATGACCCTATATAGTGACATACAAGCTATAGCATTATAGTAATGACCCTATATAGTGACATACAAGCTATAGCATTATAGTAATGACCCTATATAGTGACATACAAGCTATATCATTATAATGACCCTATGCAGTGACATACAAGCTATAGCATTATAGTAATGACCCTATATAGTGACATACAAGCTATAGCATTATAGTAATGACCCTATATAGTGACATACAAGCTATAGCATTATAGTAATTACCCCATATAGTGACATACAAGCTATAGCATTATAGTAATGACCCTATATAGTGACATACATGCTATATTATTATTTATTATTATTAAAAGGTATTTGTATAGCGCCAACAGATTCTGCAGCGCTATAAACATAGTTGGTATACAGGATAATATTTATAGGGATCAAATGGGTAGAGGGCCCTGCCGAGAGTTGCACAGTTGTAGTCGTCTCTTATGAAGGCAATCTACAAACAGCTGGGCTCATAGGCTTACATTCTAAGGGGTTCAAGGGGAAAGCAATGGAGTTAGGAAAGGTTAGTGTTGTTTGTATGCATCCCTGAATAGTAGAGTCTTTAGGGAGCTCTTGAAGCTGTTAAAACTAGGGGAGAGTCTTGTGGAGCGAGGCAGGGAATTCCACAAGATGGGGGCCAGTCTGGAGAAGACCTGTAAACGGGAGTGTGAGGAAGTAACAAGAGAGGAGAAGAGTAGGAGATTGTGAGCAGAGCGAAGGGGATGGGAGGGAGAGTATCTGGAGACAAGATCTGAAATGTAGGGGAGAGCAATGCAATTGAGGACTTTGTATGTCAGAGTGAGAATTTTGTGTTTAATCCTAGAGGCAAGAGGAAGCCAGTGAAGGGATTGGCAGAGAGGTGCAGCAGATGAAGAGCGACGTGTAAGGGAGATGAGCCTGGGAGAGGCATTCATTATGGATTGTAAAGGAGCTAGGTGGCAGCTAGGTAGACCAGAGAGGACAGAGTTGCAGTAGTCGAGACGGGAAAGGATGAGAGAGTGGATTAAAATCTTAGTTGTGTCTTGTTTAAGGAAATGTCTAATTTTATAGATTTCTTTTAAGGTGGAAGTGGCAGGCTTTAGCGAAGGAAAGGTCTGAGTCAAGTGTGACCCCAAGGCTTGGGGCATGCGGGGTAGGGGTAATGATGGAATTATCAACAGTTATAGAGAATTGGGGGGTGGAGATTTTGAAAGAAGGAGGAAAAATAAGGAGTTCAGTTTTGTAGAGATTTAGCTTAAGGCAGTGAGAGGACATCCAAGATGAGATATGAGAAAGACAGTTAGTGACATGGGTTAACAAGGAAGGAGGTAGGTCTGGTGCAGAGAGGTAGATTTGGGTGTCATCGGCATACAAATTATATTAAAACCTGTGGGACTTTAATAAGGAACCTAATAATGATGTATAGATTGAATAGAGAAGGGGACCGAGGGCAGAGCCTTGAGGTACCCCAACAGAAAGTGGTAACGGGGCAGAGGATGCTCCGGAGTAGGCTACACTAAAGGTACGGTTAAATAGATAGGAAGAGAACCACAAGAAAGCTGTGTCACAGATGCTGAAGGATTGGAGGGTTTGGAGCAAAAGAGGGTGGTCAACAGTGTCAAAGGCTGCAGACAGATCAAGGAGGATAAGCAGAGAGAAGTGGCCTTTGGATTTTGCTTTAAGTAGGTAATTGGTAACCTTGACAATTGCTGTCTCTGTGGAGTGATGGGGACAAAATCCAGATTTCAGTGGGTCAAGAAGAGAGTTTAGTGTAAGGGAATGGGATAGACGTGCATATACTAGCTTTTCAAGGAGCTTTGAGGCAAGAGGGAGGAGGGAAATAGGATGGTAGTTGGATGGGGAGGTTGGATCGAGGGAAGGTTTTTTGAAGATAGGTGTGGCCAGTGCATGTTTTAGAGATGAGGGAAATATACCAGTGCTGAGGGAGAGGTTGAAAATGTGTGTGAGTATGGGGGTGAGGGTAGAAGAGTGGGAGGGGAGTAGCTGTGAGGGATAGGGCCGAGGGGACAGGTAGTGAGGTAGGAGGACAGTATAAGGGCAGAAACTTCTTCCTCGGTAGCAAGGGCAAAAGAGCTAAATGTAAGGGTATTTGTGTTTTGGATGATTGTGAGCTTTTGAGGGGGTGGGAGATTGGTAGTAAATTGAGAGCTTATTTAATTTCTGATGGAGTCAATGTTGTTATTGAAGTGGCTGGCAAAATCTTGAGCTGAGAGAGAAGTTGTATTAGGAGGTGGGGGTGGGCGGAGAAGAGTATTGAAGTGGAAAACAGACGTTTTAGGTTATAGGAAAGAGTAGAGATGAGATTAGAGAAGTAGTGTTGCTTATAAAGATTAAGGGCAAAATAGTAGGAGTTCAGGATGAATTTGTAGTGAAGAAAGTCAGCTGAACTGACCAGTGTCACTCAGCAGTACGGGAACATCTGCGTAGGTACCGTGTCAGAGGAGTATGCCAAGGCTGAGGATGAGTGTGGTTTCTGAGCTATGGTAGGAGGGGCCAGAGTGTCAATGACCGATGTAAGGGTGGAGTTATAGTGGCAGATTGGTCAGGGCAGGAAAAGAAGTTGATGGAGGAGAGGTTCAAGTGAGTTAGCAAGCTGTTGCTGATAAGCTATAGCATTATAGTAACCCTATATAGTGACATACAAGCTATAGCATTATAATAATGACCCTATATAGTGACATACAAGCTTTAGCATTATAATAATGACCCAATATAGCGATATACAAGCTATATCATAATAATGACCCTATGTAGTGACATACAAGCTACAGCATTATAAATAATGACCCTATATAGTGACATACAAGCAATATCATAATAATGACCCTATGTAGTGACATACAAGCTACAGCATTATAATAATGACCCTATATAGTGACATACAAGCTATTTTATAATAATGACCCCATTTAGTGTCATATAGCTATCCTATATAATAAAAGGCCAAGTGTGTTTGTCCGAAGCTGTCATGCACAGTAGTGCGCACGAGGACAAACACACCTGGCCTTCCAACTCCGCTGACATCTGGCGTCAGCGAGTGGTGGAGTGGGCGTGGCCGGGTGGGTGTGATGTGGACAGGGCCGGGCGTGGCGTGGGCAGGGCCAGATGCCCCCAAGACAGAGAGCTCTAAAGAGGGGTGATAGAGAGAGCAGAAGAGGGGGGATAAAGAGAGGGAGAGAGACAGCAAAAGAGAGGGGGGAGAGTGCACAAAAGAGAGGGAGAGAGAGCAAAAGAGAGGGGGAGAGAGCACAAAAGAGAGGGGGGGAGAGAGCACAAAAGAGAGGGGGGGAGAGAGCGCAAAAGAGAGGGGGAGAGAGCACAAAAGATATGGGGGAGAGAGCGCAAAAGAGAGGGGGGAGAGAGCGCAAAAAAGAGGGGGAGAGAGCACAAAAGAGAGGGAGAGAGCAAAAGAGAGGGGGAGAGAGCGCAAAAGAGAGGGGGAGAGAGCGCAAAAGAGAGGGGGGAGAAAGCACAAAAGAGAGGGGGAGAGAGCGCAAAAGACAGGGGGAGAGAGAGCAAAAGAGAGGGGGGAGAGAGCGCAAAAGAGAGGGGGGAGAGAGCGCAAAAGAGAGGGGGGGAGAGAGCACAAAAGAGAGGGGGGAGAGAGCATAAAAGAGAGGGGGAGAGAGCGCAAAAGAGAGGGGGAGAGAGCGCAAAAGAGAGGGGAGAGAGCGCAAAAGAGAGGGGAGAGAGCACAAAAGAGAGGGGGAGAGAGCACAACAGAGAGGGGGGGAGAGAGCACAACAGAGAGGGGGGGAGAGAGCACAAAAGAGAGGGGGGGAGAGAGCACAAAAGAGAGGGGGGGAGAGAGCACAAAAGAGAGGGGGAGAGAGCACAAAAGAGAGGGGGGAGAGAGCACAAAAGAGAGGGGGGGGAGAGAGTGCAAAAGTGAGGGGGAGATAGACAGCAAAAGAGAGGAGAGAGAGAGCAAACAAGAGAAGAGAGAGAGCAAACGAGAGGGGGGAAGAGAGGGAGCAAAAGAGAGGGAGAGAGAAAGCAAAGAGGGGGAGAGAGAGAGAGCAAAAGAGAGACAGAGAGTCAGCAAAAGAGGTGAAGAGAGAGCAAAAGAGAGGGGCGAGAGAGACAGAGAGCTCTAAAGAGAGGGGGATAGAGAGAGCAGAAGAGGGGGGATAAAAAGAGGGAGAGAGACAGCAAAAGAGAGGGGGGAGAGTGCACAAAAGAGAGGGGGAGAGAGCACAAAAGAGAGGGGGAGAGAGTGCAAAAGAGAGGGGAGAGAGCGAAGAAGAGAGGGGGAGAGAGCACAAAAGAGAGGGGGGAGAAAGCACAACAGAGAGGGGGGAGAGAGCACAACAGAGAGGGGGGAGAGAGCACAAAAAGAGAGGGGGGGAGAGAGCATAAAAGAGAGGGGGGGAGAGAGCACAAAAGAGAGGTGGAGAGAGCACAAAAGAGAGGGGGAGAGAGCACAAAAGAGAGGGGGGGGGGAGAGAGTGCAAAAGTGAGGGGGGAGATAGACAGCAAAAGAGAGGAGAGAGAGAGCAAACGAGAGAAGAGAGAGAGCAAACGAGAGGGGGGAAGAGAGAGAGCAAAAGAGAGGGAAAGAGAAAGCAAAAGAGGGGGAGAGAGAGAGAGCAAAAGAGAGACAGAGAGACAGCAAAAGAGGGGAAGAGAGAGCAAAAGAGAGGGGCGAGAGAGACAGAGAGCTCTAAAGGAGAGGGGGATAGAGAGAGCAGAAGAGGGGGGGATAAAAAGAGGGAGAGAGACAGCAAAAGAGAGGGGGAGAGTGCACAAAAGAGAGGGGGGAGAGAGCACAAAAGAGAGGGGGAGAGAGTGCAAAAGAGAGGGGGAGAGAGCGCAGAAGAGAGGGGGAGAGAGCACAAAAAGAGGGGGAGAGAGCACAACAAAGAGGGGGGGAGAGAGCACAAAAGAGAGGGGGGAGAGAGCACAAAATGAGAGGGGGGGAGAGAGCACAAAAGAGAGGGGGGGAGAGAGCACAAAAGAGAGGGAGGGGGGAGAGAGCATAAAAGAGAGGGGGGAGAGAGCACAAAAGAGAGGGGGAGAGAGCACAAAAGAGAGGGGAGAGAGCACAAAAGAGAGGGGGGGGGAGAGAGTGCAAAAGTGAGGGGAGATAGACAGCAAAAGAGAGGAGAGAGAGAGCAAACGAGAGAAGAGGAAAGCAAAACGAGAGGGGGGAAGAGAGAGAGCAAAAGAGAGGGAGAGAGAAAGCAAAAGGAGGGGGAGAGAGAGCAAACAGAGGAGGGAGAGAGACAGCAAAAGATGGGAGAGGAGAGAGCAAAAGAGAGGGGTGAGAGAGACAGAGAGCTCTAAAGAGAGGGGGATAGAGAGAGCAGAAGAGGGGGGAAAAAAAGAGGGAGAGAGACAGCAAAATCAGAGGGGGAGAGTGCACAAAAGAGAGGGTGGAGAGAGCACAAAAGAGGAGGGGGAGAGAGTGCAAAAGAGGAGGGGAGAGAGCGCAGAAGAGAGGGGGAGAGGAGCACAAAAGAGAGGGGGAGAGAGCACAAAAAGAGAGGGGGGGGAGGCACAAAAGAGGAGGGGGAGAGAGGGCGAAAGCAAGAAAGAGAGGGGGGGAGAAAGCACAAAAGAGAGGGGGGGAGAGAGAGAGCACAAAAGAGAGGGGGGGAGAGCACAAAAGAGAGGGGGGAGAGGAGCAAAAAAGAGAGGGGGGAGAGAGCACAAAAGAGAGGGGGAGAGAGCACAAAAGAGAGGGGGAGGAGGAGCTTAAAAGAGAAGGGGGGGAGAGAGCTTAAAAAGAGGAGGGGGAGAGAGCACAAAAAAGAGGAGGGGGGAGAGAGAGCGCAAAAGAGAAAGGGGGGGGAGAGAGCGCAAAAGAGGAGGGGGAGAGAGACAGCAAAAGAGAGTAGAGGAGAGCAAACAAGAGGAGAGGAGAGAGCAAATGAGAGGGGGGAAGAGAGAGAGCAAAAGACAGGGAGCGAGACAGCAAAAGAGGGAGAGAGAGACAGTAAAAGAAGGGGAGAGAGAGAGAGCAAAAGGAGGGGAGAGCGAGAGCAAAAGAGGGGGAGAGAGCAAAAAGAGAGGGGAGAGAGAGAGAGCAAAAGAGAGGAGGGGGATAGGAGAGAGAGCAAGGGGGTGGGACCGCTGTACTGCAAAAAATGTGCGCCCGTAAACGGGCTTTAGGACTAGTAGTCATAATAATGACCCCTATGTAGTGACATACAAGCTATAGCATCATAATAAAATGAATTATAGTGACATACAGCTATATCAAAAGAGGGGGGAGAGAAGGAGAGAGCAAAAGAGAAGACAGAGAGACAGCAAAAAGAAGGGGAAGAGGAGAGCAAAAAGAGAGGGGCGAGAGAGACAGAGAGCTCTAAAGAGAGTGCGGGAGTAGAGAGAGCAGAAGAGGGGGGATAAAAAGAGGGAGAGAGACAGCAAAAGAGAGGGGGAGAGTGCACAAAAGAGAGGGGGAGAGAGCACAAAAGAGAGGGGGGAGAGAGTGCAAAAGAGAGGGGGAGAGAGCGCAGAAGAGAGGGGGAGAGAGCACAAAAGAGAGGGGGAGAGAGCACAACAAAGAGGGGGGAGAGAGCACAACAGAGAGGGGGGAGAGAGCACAACAGAGAGGGGGGAGAGAGCACAAAAGAGAGGGGGGAGAGAGCACAAAAGAGAGGGGGAGAGAGCACAAAAGAGAGGGGGGAGAGAGCACAAAAGAGAGGAGGGAGAGAGCATAAAAGAGAGGGGGGAGAGAGCACAAAAGAGAGGGGGAGAGAGCACAAAAGAGAGGGGGAGAGAGCACAAAAGAGGGGGGGGAGAGAGTGCAAAAGTGAGGGGGAGATAGACAGCAAAAGAGAGGAGAGAGAGAGCAAACGAGAGAAGAGAGAGAGCAAACGAGAGGGGGGAAGAGAGAGAGCAAAAGAGAGGGAGAGAGAAAGCAAAAGAGGGGGAGAGAGAGAGCAAAAGAGAGGGAGAGAGACAGCAAAAGATGGGAAGAGAGAGCAAAAGAGAGGGGCGAGAGAGACAGAGAGCTCTAAAGAGAGGGGGATAGAGAGAGCAGAAGAGGGGGGATAAAAAGAGGGAGAGAGACAGAAAAATAGAGGGGGAGAGTGCACAAAAGAGAGGGGGAGAGAGCACAAAAGAGAGGGGGAGAGAGTGCAAAAGTGAGGGGAGAGAGCGCAGAAGAGAGGGGGAGAGAGCGCAAAAGAGAGGGGAGAGAGCACAAAAGAGAGGGGGGAGCACAAAAGAGAGGGGGAGAGAGAACAAAAGAGAGGGGGGAGAAAGCACAAAAGAGAGGGGGGAGAGAGAGAGCACAAAAGAGAGAGGGAGAGCACAAAAGAGAGGGGGGAGAGAGCAAAAAAGAGAGGGGGGAGAGAGCAAAAAAAGAGAGGGGGAGAGAGCACAAAAGAGAGGGGGAGAGAGCTTAAAAGAGAGGGGGGAGAGAGCTTAAAAGAGAGGGGGAGAGAGCTTAAAAGAGAGGGAGAGAGAGCACAAAAGAGAGGGGGAGAGAGAGCGCAAAAGAGAGGGGGAGAGAGTGCAAAAGAGAGGGGGAGAGAGACAGCAAAAGAGAGGAGAGAGAGCAAACGAGAGGAGAGAGAGAGCAAATGAGAGGGGGGAAGAGAGAGAGCAAAAGACAGGGAGCGAGACAGCAAAAGAGGGAGAGAGAGACAGTAAAAGAAGGGGAGAGAGAGAGAGCAAAAGGAGGGGAGAGCGAGAGCAAAAGAGGGGGAGAGAGAGCAAAAGAGAGGGGGAGAGAGAGAGCAAAAGAGAGGGGGGGATAGAGAGAGAGCAAGGGGTGGGACCGCTGTACTGCAAAAAATGGCCCCTGTAAACGGGCTTTAGGACTAGTATCATAAAAATGACCCTATGTAGTGACATACAAGCTATAGCATCATAATAATGAATATAGTGACATACAAGCTATATCATTATAAATAATGACCCTATATAGTGACATCAAATCTATAGCATTATATTAATGACCCTATATAGTTGCATACAAGCTATAGTGTGATAATAATTACCCTATATAGTGACATACAAGCTATAGTGTGATAATAATTACCCTATATAGTGACATACAAGCTATAGGGAGATAATAATGACCCTATATAGTTACATACTAGCTATAGTGTGTTAATAATGACCCTATAGAGTTACATACAAGCTATAGTGTGTTAATAATGACCCTATATAGTTACATACAAGCTTTTGTGTGATAATGCCACTATATTATAATATACAAGCTATAGTGTGATAATAATGACCTTATACAGTGACATACAAGCTATAGTGTGTTAATAATGACCCTATATAGTTACATACAAGCTATAGTGTGATAATAATGACCCTATATAGTTACATACAAGCTATAGTGTGTTAATAATGACCCTATATTGTTACATACAAGCTATAGTGTGATAATAATGACCCTATATAGTTATATAGAAGCTATAGTGTGTTAATAATGACCCTATATAGTTACATACAAGCTATATGTGTTAATAATGACCCTATATAGTTACATACAAGCTATAGTGTGTTAATAATGACCCTATATAGTGACATGCAAGCTATAGGGAGATAACAATGACCCTATATAGTGACATACAAGCTATAGTATGATAATAATGACCCTATATAGTGACATGCAAGCTATAGGGAGATAATAATGACCCTGTATAGTTACATACAAGCTATAGTATGATAATAATGACCCTATATAGTGACATGCAAGCTATAGGGAGATAATAATGACCCTATATAGTTACATACAAGCTATAGTGTGTTAATAATGACCCTATATAGTTACATACACGCTATAGTGTGATAATAATGACACTATATAGTTACATACAAGCTATAGTGTATTAATAATGACCCTATATAGTGACATGCAAGCTATAGGGAGATAATAATGACCCTATATAGTTACATACAAGCTATAGTGTGATAATAATATCACAATATATAGTTACATACACGCTATAGTGTGTTAATAATGACCCTATATAGTTACATACAAGCTATAGTGTAAAAATACTCAACCTATATAAATACATACAAGCTATAGGGAGATAATAATGACCCTATATAGTTACATACAAGCTATAGGTAGAAACTAATGACCCTATATTCTTACATACAAGCTATAGTGTGATAATAATGATCCTATATAGTTACATGCAAGCTATAGTATGATAATAATGACCATATAAAATTACATACAAGCTATAGGGAAATAATAATGACCCTATATAGTTACATACAAGCTATAGGGAGATGATAATGACCCTATACAGTTACATACAAGCTATAGTATGATAATAATGACCCTATAAAATTACATACACGCTATAGGGAAATAATAATGACCCTATATAGTTACATACAAGCTATAGGGAGATAATAATGACCCTATACAGTTACATACAGGCTATAGTATGATAATAATGACCCCATACAGTTACATACAGGCTATAGTGTGATAATAATGACCCTATATAGTTACATACAAGCTATAGTATGATAATAATGACCCTATAAAATTACATACAAGCTATAGGGAAATAATAATGACCCTATATAGTTACATACAAGCGATAGTGTGATAATAATGATCTTATAAAGTTACATACAAGCTATAGGGAGATAATAATGACCCTATACAGTTACATACAAGCTATAGTATGATTATAATGACACTATATAGTTATATACAAGCTATAGTGTGATAATGACTATATAGTTACATACAATCTAAAGTGTGTTAATAATGATCTTATAAAGTTACATACAAGCTATAGGGAGATAATAATGACCCTATACAGTTACATACAAGCTATAGTATGATAATAATGACAATATATAGTTATATACAAGCTATAGTGTGATAATGACTATATAGTTACATACAATCTATAGTGTGTTAATAATGATCTTATAAAGTTACAAGTTATAGGGAGATAATAATGACCCTATACAGTTACATACAAGTTATAGGGAGATAATAATGACCCTATACAGTTACATACAAGTTATAGGGAGATAATAATGACCCTATACAGTTACATACACGCTATAGGGAGATAACAATGACCCAATACAGTTACATACAAGCTATAGGGAGATAATAATGACCCTATACAGTTACATACAGGCTATAGTGTGATAACGACTCAGTTTATGTGTTTATGTGTTTATGTGCTCACTATTTTTGTGAATGAGACAAATCAAGAGCTTTTAAAATCAACATAACTGGTATTGGTAAATTAAACTGTGATCACAATATACTTTGTTTTAAAATATGTTCTCTTTAAAAGGTGTCTCTAGATGTTAAAAAGATATGTTAATTTATTTACTTTTGATAAAACATCTATTTTGAATTTTGGTTTAATAAAAGACATCAGTGTCTATATGTAGAAGCTATGGAGGTTTTATTTTATTTTTTTGTTATTTGGCTATTTCACTAATATTTTGATGTGACAGAACCACATTAAGTGTTAGACTTGACCAACGTAAAGGAAAGGGTCTCACTCTTTGCACATTATGTGAGGAATCTTTGCACATCATTTGAGGGACTCTGTATATAATATGAGGGTCTCTTTAAACCATGTTAGGTTTTCTGGACAAAATGTGAAGGTCTTTGCTCACTGTGAATGTCTATGTATACCATTTGAGGGTCTCTGTTCAATGTGATGATCTCTGTACACCATGTGAGGGTCTCTGCATGTGATGAGTGTCTCTGCTCACTGTGAGGATCTATTTACACAATTTGAGGGTCTCTGCATGGCATGTGAGGATTTCTATATGTAGTGAGATGGGTCTTTACTCACTGACAGGGTGTCTGGACACTATGTAAGGCTATCTGCTCACTGTGAAAGGTCTATGTACATCATGTGAGGTCTCTGCACACCTCTGCTCAATGTGAGAGTCTCTGTTCACCATGTGAGAGTCTATATACATCTTGCTAAGGCTCCTGCATGTCATGTGAGAGTCTCTGTTCACCATGTGAGAGTCTATATACATCTTGTTAAGGCTCCTGCATGTCATGTGAGGGTCTTTGCTCACTGTGAGCATTTCTGCACGTCATGTGAGGATCTCTACAAAAGTATAGCGACAACAACCCTATAAACCATGTGAGGTGGGTGACACATATCCCGGAATCTGAAACAAACACAAAACTCACCTTGTCAGCTTCCATCCTGCAGAATACCAGACTCTCTCTTGAGAAACTTACAGTCAACAGACGTCACAATATCTCACAGGTAAACCCCACACCTCTTTTTCTTCTGCTTTGCTCTAATAGTTCGTCCCCCTTCTCTCTCTGCACCCTCTTCCCTATCTCTGTGCCCCCTTCTCTCTCTGCACCCTCTTACCTATCTCTGTGCCCCCTTCTCTCTCTGCACCCTCTTACCTATCTCTGTGTCCTTTCTATCTCTGCACCCTCTTCCCTATCTCTGTGCCCCCTTCTCTCTCTGCACCCTCTTCCCTATCTCTGTGTCCTTTCTATCTCTGCACCCTCTTCCCTATCTCTGTGCCCCCCTTCTCTCTCTGCACCCTCTTCCCTATCTCTGTGCCCCCTTTTCTCTCTGCACCCTCTTCCCTATCTCTGTGCCCCCTTCTCTCTCTGCACCCTCTTACCTATCTCTGTGCCCCCTTCTCTCTCTGCACCCTCTTCCCTATCTCTGTGCCCCCTTCTCTCTCTGCACCCTCTTACCTATCTCTGTGCCCCCTTCTCTCTCTGCACCCTCTTCCCTATCTCTGTGCCCCCTTCTCTCTCTGCACCCTCTTCCCTATCTCTGTGCCCCCTTTTCTCTCTGCACCCTCTTACCTATCTCTGTGTCCTTTCTATCTCTGCACCCTCTTTCCTATCTCTGTGCCCCCTTCTCTCTCTGCACCCTCTTACCTATCTCTGTGTCCTTTCTATCTCTGTACTCTCTTCCCTATCTCTGTGTCCTTTCTATCTCTGCACCCTCTTCCCTATCTCTGTGCCCCCCTTCTCTCTCTGCACCCTCTTCCCTATCTCTGTGCCCCCTTCTCTCTCTGCACCCTCTTACCTATCTCTGTGTCCTTTCTATCTCTGCACCCTCTTCCCTATCTCTGTGCCCCCTTTCTCTCTCTGCACCCTCTTCCCTATCTCTGTGCCCCCTTCTCTCTCTGCACCCTCTTCCCTATCTCTGTGCCCCCTTCTCTCTCTGCACCCTCTTACCTATCTCTGTGCCCCCTTCTCTCTCTGCACCCTCTTACCTATCTCTGTGCCCCCTTCTCTCTCTGTACCCTCTTTCCTATCTCTGTGCCCCCTTCTCTCTCTGCACCCTCTTTCCTATCTCTGTGCCCCCTTCTCTCTCTGCACCCTCTTTCCTATCTCTGTGCCCCCTTCTCTCTCTGCACCCTCTTTCCTATCTCTGTGCCCCCTTCTCTCTCTGTACCCTCTTCCCTATCTCTGTGCCCCCTTCTCTCTCTGCACCCTCTTTCCTATCTCTGTGCCCCTTTCTCTCTCTGCACCCTCTTCCCTATCTATGTGCCCACTTCTCTCTCTGTACCCTCTTCCCTATCTATGTGTCCCCTTCTCTCTCTGTACCTGCTTCCCTATCTCTATGCCCCTCTGTACCCTCTTACCAATTTCTGTGCTCCCCTTCTCTCTCTGTACCCTCTTTCCTATTTCTGTGCCCCCCTTCTCTCTCTGTACCCTCTTTCCTATTTATGTGCTCCCCTTCTCTCTCTGTACCCTCTTTCCTATTTCTGTGCTCCCCTTCTCTCTCTGTACCCTCTTTCCTATTTCTGTGCTCCCCTTCTCTCTCTGTACCCTCTTCCCTATCTCTGTGCCCCCTTCTCTCTCTGCACCCTCTTCCCTATCTCTGTGCCCCCTTCTCTCTCTGTACCCTCTTACCTATTTCTGTGCTCCCCTTCTCTCTCTGCACCCTCTTACCTATCTCTGTGCCCCCTTCTCTCTCTGTACCCTCTTCCCTATCTATGTGTCCCCTTCTCTCTCTGTACCCTCTTACCTATTTCTGTGCTCCCCTTCTCTCTCTGTACCCTCTTCCCTATCTCTGTGCCCCCTTCTCTCTCTGCACCCTCTTCCCTATCTCTGTGCCCCCTTCTCTCGCTGTACCCTCTTACCTATTTCTGTGCTCCCCTTCTCTCTCTGTACCCTCTTACCTATTTCTGTGCTCCCCTTCTCTCTCTGTACCCTCTTTCCTATCTATGTGCCCCCCTTCCCTCTCTGCACCCTCTTACCTATCTCTGTGCCCCCTTCTCTCTCTGTACCCTCTTACCTATCTCTGTGCCCCCTTCTCTCTCTGCACCCTCTTACCTATCTCTGCGCCCCCTTCTCTCTCTGTACCCTCTTACCTATCTCTGTGCCCCCTTCTCTCTCTGTACCCTCTTTCCTATCTCTGTGCCCCCTTCTCTCTCTGTACCCTCTTACCTATCTCTGTGCCCCCCTTCTCTCTCTGCACCCTCTTCCCTATCTCTGCGCCCCCTTCTCTCTCTGTACCCTCTTTCCTATCTCTGTGCCCCCTTCTCTCTCTGTACCCTCTTCCCTATCTCTGTGCCCCCTTCTCTCTCTGTACCCTCTTCCCTATCTCTGTGCCCCTCTGTTGGCTCTTTTGTATCTGTGCTTTCTGTTGTACCCCTGAAGAAACTCTTCCTCTGTAGAGTCTGCTGAGTATAAAACAGTCTCCCAGGGCTGATAGCGCTAGCTGCTTTGGCAGTCACACTGTAGGGTGGCACTGCTCTGCCAAATGTTAACTACATAAAGCACTTGTCACTGCAGGGAGGTTTTTTTGTCGCTATAATCTCACTTACATCACACACCCGCAGCTTCCTTCAGGAAACAAAGTTACCAAACGTTTCTCAGAAGGACGATAAAGTGGCATGTGTAAGATATAGTAGAGCCCCTGGCATCTTGCAAATGTTCTTTTTGCTATAGTCTGGGCCAGCACAGGGGTCAGTGATACGACAGAGATTACTGTAATGTGACATGTGCTAAAGACGCATTATTCAGCTAATTTTATACTGAGTTTCATTTACACACATTAGGTGTAGCCGACTGGCACCTGTACTGGTGTCTGACAGCCAGAGAGGCAAATAACTGGTGACATATGGTTAGTAGAGATGCCCCAATGAAAGCCCCGAAGGCCACTGAGAGTCATTGTGCAAGGAGAGACAAATATGCCGCACTGTAGTGCTCTTCACTGTTTGCACTTTAAAAATTAACCATTTTACTTTGTATTATTAACTAGTCAAATAGCTGAAAACATGCACTGTAAATATTTTGCATTCCAATGTTCTTCACATAGGAGAATATGTTGTAAGTATTTTTAAATAGATATTCCTGTATATATATCTGTATATATCTATACATATATATAATCGTGTGTGTGTGTGTGTGTGTGAGTGTGTGAGTGTGTGTTTGTCAGTGTCTTTATGTGTGTGCGAGTCTGTCTGTGAAAGAGTGAGTGTATTTATGTGTGTGTGTGAGAGACAGTGTGTGTGACAGAGTGTGTGTGTGTTTGTCAGTGTCTTTATGTGTGTGCGAGTCTGTCTGTGAAAGAGTGAGTGTATTTATGTGTGTGTGAGAGAGACAGTGTGTGTGATAGAGTGTGTGTGTGTGTGTGTGTGTGTGTGAGTGTCTTTATGTGTGTGCGAGTCTGTCTGTGAAAGAGTGAGTGTATTTATGTGTGTGTGTGAGAGACAGTGTGTGTGATAGAGTGTGTGTGTGAGTGTGTGTTTGTCAGTGTCTTTATGTGTGTGTGAGTCTGTCAGTGAAAGAGTGAGTGTATTTATGTGTGTGTGAGAGAGACAGTGTGTGTGAGAGAGTGTGTGTGTGTTTGTCAGTGTCTTTATGTGTGTGCGAGTCTGTCTGTGAAAGAGTGAGTGTATTTATGTGTGTGTGAGAGAGACAGTGTGTGTGAGAGAGTGTGTGTGTGTTTGTCAGTGTCTTTATGTGTGTGCGAGTCTGTCTGTGAAAGAGTGAGTGTATTTATGTGTGTGTGAGAGAGACAGTGTGTGTGACAGAGAGTGTCTTTGTGTGTACAGTATATGTGAGAGAAAGAGTGTGTATAAGAGTGTGAATATCTATGTGCAAGTTTGTGTTTTTGTTCCATAATGCATAATATGAGCCTTACTGCCTATCCCTGTGTCACATCTCAGTGCTCGCACCGTCTTCCTGTGAGATGACACAGTTTGCACAGTCACATCCTAGTTACCCAATAAACTGTGGGTTGTCTTGATACCCCACCCCACTCGCTGTCACATGCACCTCACTGCAATAACTGTCACAAACTCACCTCAATGCACTCACCTCATACACTGTCAGACGCACTTCACTACACTCACTGTCACACACCCCTCACCTCACTCACTGTAACTCGAACCTTACAGCACTCACTGTAACTCGAACCTCACAGCACTCACTGTCACACACCCCTCACCTCCCTCACTGTAACTCGAACCTCACAGCACTCACTGTAACTCAAACCTCACAGCACTCACTGTCACACACCCCTCACCTCACTCACTGTAACTCGAACCTCACAGTACTCACTGTCACACGCAGCTTAGCTCACATTGTCACGCAACTCACCGCACTCGCTGTCACACGCACTGCATGGCACTCAGCATCACACGCAATTTACAGTCACACCAACCTCACTGTACTCACCATCACATGCACCTCACAGCACTCACCTCACTGCACTCACTATCACACGCACCTCAGCACACTGGCTGTCATAAGCTCTTTACTACACTCACTGTCACATGCACCTCACCACACTCACTCTCACATGCACCTCACCACACTTGCTGTCACATGCACCTCAACACACTCACTGTCACACGCACTGCATGGCACTCAGCATCACACGCAATTTACAGTCACACCAACCTCACTGTACTCACCATCACATGCACCTCACAGCACTCACCTCACTGCACTCACTATCACACGCACCTCAGCACACTGGCTGTCATAAGCTCTTTACTACACTCACTGTCACATGCACCTCACCACACTCACTCTCACATGCACCTCACCACACTTGCTGTCACATGCACCTCAACACACTCACTGTCACATGCACCTCACCACACTTGCTGTCACATGCACCTCACCACACTTACTGTCACATGCACCTCACCACACTTGCTGTCACATGCACCTCACCACACTCACTGTCACATGCACCTCACTGCACTCACTGTCACATGCACCTCAACACACTCACTGTCACATGCACCTCAACACACTCGCTGTCACATGCACCTCAACACACTCACAGTCACATGCACCTCAACACACTCACTGTCACATGCACCTCAACACACTCACTGTTACATGCACCTCACCACACTCACTGTCATATGCACCTCACCACACTCACTGTCACATGCACCTCACCACACTTGCTGTCACATGCACCTCACCACACTTGCTGTCACATGCACCTCAACACACTCGCTGTCACATGCACCTCACCACACTTGCTGTCACATGCACCTCACCACACTTGCTGTCACATGCACCTCAACACACTCGCTGTCACATGCACCTCAACACACTCGCTGTTACATGCACCTTACCACACTCGCTGTCACATGCACCTCACCACACTCGCTGTCACATGAACCTCAACACACTTGCTGTCACATGCACCTCACCACACTTGCTCTCACATGCACCTTACCACACTTGCTGTCACATGCACCTCACTACACTCGCTGTCACATGCACCTCACCACACTTGCTGTCACATGCACCTCACCACACTTGCTGTCACACGCACGTTACACTCACCTCACCACACTTGCTGTCACACGCACCTCACCGAACTCACCTCACCGCACTTGCTGTCACACGCACCTCACCGCACTCACCTCACCACACTCACTGTAACTCAAACCTCACAGCATTCACTGTCACACGCAGCTTAGCTCACATTGTCACGCAACTCACCGCACTTGCTGTCACACGTACTGCATGGCACTCAGCATCACAAGCAACTTACAGTCACACCAACCTCAATACACTCACCATCACAAGCACCACACAGAATTCACCATCACATGCACCTCACAGCACTCACCTCACTGCACTCACTATCACACACACCTCAGCACACTTGCTGTCATCAGCTCCTCACTGCACTCACTGTCACATGCACCTCAACACAATTGCTGTCACATGCACCTCAACACACTCGCTGTCACATGCACCTCAACACACTCACTGTCACATGCACCTCACTGCTCTTGCTGTCGCATGCACCTCAACACACTCGCTGTCACATGCACCTCACCACACTTGCTGTCACATGCACCTCACCGCACTCACCTCACCGCACTTGCTGTCACACGCACCTCACCACACTCACCTCACCGCATTTGCTGTCACACGCATCTCACCAAATTCACCTCACCGCACTTGCTGTCACACGCATCTCACCAAATTCACCTCACCGCACTTGCTGTCACACGCACCTCACTGCACTCACCTCACTGCACTTGCTGTCACACGCACCTCATCGCACTCACCTCACCACACTCGCTGTCACACGCACCTCACCGCACTCACCTTACCACACTTGCTGTCACACGCACCTCACCAAAATCACTGTCACATCCACAGAGCACTCACAGAGCTGTCACCCGCTCACATAGCACTCACTCACAGAGCAGTCACACGCTCACATAGCACTCACTCACAGAGCAGTCACACGCTCACATAGCACTCACTCACAGAGCAGTCACACGCTCACATAGCACTCACTCACAGAGCAGTCACACGCTCACATAGCACTCACTCACAGAGCAGTCACACGCTCACATAGCACTCAGTCACAGAGCAGTCACACGCTCACATAGCACTCACTATTGCACAATGTTTTACCACATTTGAGCTCCTGTACTCACTATCTCACAATGCCCTTGGTGCCACACATATGCCGCTGTGACACACATGGGTTAGATAATCCCTGCATCAGTTAATAAAGCACTATACTGTAAGCATGTGACATGACATAAGCAGTTGCATGACCTGTTGGTAAATATATAAAGTCAGATTTGTCCTTAACTGTTACAGTACAAACCATATTTATGTGTTACACATTGTTACACTACAGGCAAATAACCACACACAACTCATGTACACAATCACACACAAACATTGTTACACTACAGGTAAATAAGCACACACAACTCATGTACACAATCACACAGACGCATTGTTACACTACAGCTAAATAAGCACACACAACACAAATGTACACAAACACACACATTGTTACACTACAGGTAAATAAGCACACACACAACTCATGTACACAAACACACACACATTGTTACACTACAGGCAAATAACTACACACAACTCATGTACACAATCACACAGACGCATTGTTACACTACAGGTAAATAAGCACACACACAACTCATGTACACAATCACACAGACACACAAACAATATTATACTACAGAGAAATAAGCACAAACAACTCATGTACACAAACATGTACAAAAATACACACAATCACACAGGCACACACACATTGTTACACTACAGGTAAATAAGCACACACACAACTCATGTACACAAACACACAGGCACACAAACATTGTTACACTACAGGCAAATAACCACACACAACTCATGTACACAATCACACAGACACACACATTGTTACACTACAGGTAAATAAGCATACACAACTCATGTACACAATCACACAGACACAAACACATTGTTACACTACAGGTAAATAAGCACACACAACTCATGTACACAATCACACAGGCACACACACATTGTTACACTACAGGCAAATATCCACACACAACTTATGTACACAAGCACACAGAAACACACATATTGTTACACTACAGAGAAATAACCACACACAACTCATGTACACAATCACACAGACACACACATTGTTGCACTACAGGTAAATAAGAACACACAACTCATGTACACAAACACACAGACACAAACACATTGTTACACTACAGGTAAATAAGCACACACAACTCATGTACACAAACACACAGACACACACATTGTTACACTACAGGTAAATAAGCACACACAACTCATGTACACAATCACACAGGCACACACACATTGTTAAACTACAGGTAAATAAGCACACACACCTCATGTACACAATCACACAGGCACACACACATTGTTAAACTACAGGTAAATAAGCACACACAACTCATGTACACAATCACACAGGCACACACACATTGTTACACTACAGGTAAATAAGCACACACAACTCATATACACAATCACACAGACTCACACACACATTGTTACACTACAGGTAAATAAGCACACACACAACTCATGTACACAATCACACACACATTGTTACACTACAGGTAAATAACTACACACAACTCATGTACACAATCACACAGGCACACACACATTGTTAAACTACAGGTAAATAAGCACACACACAACTCATGTACACAATCACACACACATTGTTACACTACAGGTAAATAAGCACACACACAACTCATGTACACAATCACACAGACTCACACACACATTGTTACACTACAGGTAAATAAGCACACACAACTCATGTACACAATCACACAGACACACACACATTGTTACACTACAGGTAAATAAGCACACACACAACTCATGTATACAAATACACACACATTGTTACACTACAGGTAAATAAGCACACACACAACTCATGACCTTCTGAGTCATCAAGCACCGGCTCCAACAACCTTACCTCACTTATCATTCATTTAAATCCTAATTTCCCTCTATGTAAGAAAGACACCAGACTTCTTTCATGGTATAAATTTTGGCCGCAGCCCACTTTATTAAATATATATATATATACTCTTTTTTATAAACATATAAATAACCATAAATCACTATATATATTAGGAAACTCCAATCCTATAAGAAAATGTATTCAAGATAGAATTAGTAAGTGGTCCTAGTTCACTTATCAGTATCCTGGCCGTCATTCCTCTGGACACAGCCGTCCCCTGGTTGAGCCCGTTAAATTACTACTTAATACTTCTTTACTTCTAGAGGACCCCTTGCCCCTAGAAGTACACCCATGCACTCTCACCCCATGGAGAGGCAAATTCCACCGTTATCATTATGGCCATACACTAATATCTTGCCTACAAACTAGCACCCCAGCCAATGACTAGCCTGATTATATCAGCCCAGTCCCGCCAGCCTGCTCAAATTGTCCCTAAAACCTCCTTATAATCCAATACAAACAGCTGCAGGCCAAAATCATTCAAGTGGACACCATACTGTAAATAAAACTCCAGATGAATGCTGCTAGTCTAATTGTGTGTGTGTGCTAATTTGCAATAATTTGACACTATTGTCCATAGGACGTTTATTATGAAGTATCTCTTCTAAGATAACTAATCTTTTTTTTTGGCTCTTATATTTGACTTTATTACGGTTATATTTACCTAATACTCATGTGTTATATATAGTATGGGATTCTGACAAGGCATTGTACCGCTCCAGTATTGCACTAGCCAGATAATTCTTGTGTGAGGTCAATCCTCTTTTTTAGATTAGTTTCTCGTGCAATCCGCGAGCATATTGTGGTACATCCTTGCCAGACTTACCCACCACACACACCTTATTTGTGGGTATAATTGTTCAATAGCAACATATGCATGTTAGCTTTTTAGTCACCGCTCTAATGCCACTCCTCTGAGATCTGAGCTTCAATACTGACTCATTCCTCAGGCCTGTATATTGATAGATTTGATAGTTCAACTTAATTTGGTACTATAATACAGAGTGAGTGACTCCAACATATGCTAACAGCGGCTGAGCATTGCACTTAGCAGAATATTTTGTGGAAGTGTACCTTCCTTCCTTTTTTGATCAGTATTGGTGCTATTGCAAAACACTCTATAGTGCTTTTTGATCTTGAACTACCCACTAGACATACTTTGTATGGCCAATACTTGGCACTTCAGCATTCATCTTTTTTAATTGGTTTTATATACACTACACTGAGTGAATGTTTGTCACTATTACTTTTTATTTTTCCATTATTAAAAGTTATGTTTTATTACAAATACCCCAGTCCTGCACATCAACTCTCATTGAGAATTATTCTTAATAGTTCCACTTGAGTGCTCTGGTATATCCATTTCTTCTTTCTACATTTTTCTATGTAAATAAAACTCCCCTTCTCCTACTTCCTCTAAATCCCGGTGATGTGCTACAACACCTCCAATCCTCCTAATGAAAGCCCCAATCAATTTATTATTATTTTTTTCTGTTTCTTTCAAGTTTAATCAGATCCCAAGCTGCCCTCTAAATCATTCTAGGAAGAATATCGGACCAAACAATCTTCAAATTTGGGTACAAATCCTTCAACCTACCCAAATCCTGTTTGATTCTTCTTACCAATTCCTTTGGGACATAAATAACCCAAATTATTGCGACCCGCATGTACCACAAGCACCTCCAGAGGGCGGGAAACGCCTACAATAGTCCACTATCAGCGGCAACAGTCTGTCTCATCTAAGATCCCTTACCCAAAACCATTTTACCTCCCAGGCCGCTGCCGGAAAACCCAACTGTAGGCTGTCAACCTTCATTGCCGCTGCTCTTCTTGCCCAATAAATAAACGAATGACCAACCACAATCCTTTAACACCTAGTATATAAACAAAGGATAATATAACACAAACAAACATATACCCTTAAGTCAGGGCGTATGTACAATTTAAATCTTGAAAACCCCCACCTCCCAATGTTCTGTACCACCTTCTCACTTACCCCAATAGTGACGCCTCTGTAGCTGCCCCAATCCTAAAGGAATGGGACCCAAACTCTGAAGGCACCAAACTCAATCTCTCCAGAGCTATTTTCAGTACTGCCCAGAACTGATACTGGGACAAAAAACTTCCATCCTGATGAATTAGCAAGGAGCTCCCTCAAACTGAGGACGCATCAACAGGAATTGTCCCAACATTCTACAAGGGCACACCTCCTTCCCACTAGGAAAAAATACTACAGTCTTGACTTTACTGTACTGGTTAGTTTTACTGCTCCTCAACAAAATATCAGCCCTTGTCTTTGTCAGCGAAACATCATGTATCATCAATCCACCCGGGAGCTTTTTACTATCACTTACTAGCTCTGAGATACGAAATGCACCAAAAAAGTAATAAAAAATAAACAAACATCAAATGGGGAAGAACAAATTCCAGCCAAGGCATCGCAAATACTCACCAACAATGTAAAAGCGATAGGTCTCCTGTGGTCTCTCCTACCACCCTTTTTCTTCATAAATGGAAAGAGTCCACAGCTGCATTCATTACTTTTGGGAAATAAGAACCTGACCACCAGGAGGAGGCAAATACACCCCAGCCAAAGGCTTAAATACACCTCCCACTTCCCTCATCCCCCAGTCATTTTTTGCCTTTCGTCCCAGGAGGTTGGCAGAGAAGTGTCAGAAGTTTGTTTTCGTCTCTTATGGAGGGTAGTACTCTTCGACATGGGACGGGAGTTTTAAGTAGTCCTGTCAGTCTCTCAGTAAGAGCTTGGATGAAAGTTAGAGTCCAGAGATGCAGGAAGAGTCTTTCTGCAAAACCATCCCGACTCATTTTAACAACTCCACAAGCAATCGGCATTGTCGAACTTCGCTTCGCTGCCTGCTTTCTTCTCTCTCAAGTCCATGACAGTGGCGAGGCTACTATCCGTCACACTTGGAGGGCCATGTTCCTGTTCCACGGCGTAGATTCTGGTAAGATCGTTTAATTTTACTTCTTCATGATTATACTGTAACTCATTTGTTCCTGCAAACTCACATGAAAAATACAGGGTCTCAGTGGGACTCCTTTAGTATCTTGGAATCAAGGGTTAATATCTCCTGAGGGGGATTATTGAACAGGGTTTTTTTTTAATCATGTTTATTATGTGATTTAATCTGCTAATGTGTAGTGTTAACTGGGCTTGTGGCTTTTGGAACAAAACAACCTTTCGAAGTGACGCAACCTTATGGTTGGGCGCGCTTTTTTTGGACTGTGCGGTTCACCTTGTGACCGGGCGTGTTTACGTTCTGGTCTCCCATTTCCGCATTCCTGACTGTGTGGCGACAGAGAAATCGAGTCCGCCGGTGTCTGGTTCATAGGAGGTGGTGAGTGCCCTAGCCATTGTGGGTGTCAGGTGCTGTTTCAATTGTTTTATATTTAGTCCATTTTTTGGTATCCTTTATCCAGTTATGGAGGATGCTGATGTTGAGATTGTTCAACTTTCTGATTAAGATTCTTTGTCCTGTGATTAATGCAAATTGGCCCCATTGACTCAGGTCAGTCAGCTATGTTCTTCAGGCCGTTCTAGAGCGCCTTGTTCCTCAGGCTAGGGGATTCAAGGGACTGCTGAGCCATCCGTCTGGGGGGGCCCTGTCCACCGGGAGGCGAGTTCCCTATCGCTCCCTACTACTACACATGCGGGTAAACCAGGTTATGTTTTTTCCTCCTCAGAGGGTGGATTGTTTCCCCCCCCCCCCCCCGGAGGTTGTGGCATGTTTTCACTTTTACATACTTTTGACGCTTGCACATCTACAAAGTCCAGATGTTTGTTTGCGAATGTGTTCGTGCCTGATTGCCCCAGGTCATTCAGCCACAGGAGGCCATGTGCAGTTCCCTGTGGGTGTAACTGTTCCTGAGTGTTGTGCCTTTCTTTACAGACTGGCTCGCCTTTGTGTTCTACTCAGACACGTGTTTGAGTTGTTTGGGACCCAATCCTTCTCAGTTATGGGACTCATCAGTCTCCTCCTTCAAATGGCTCACCTCGTTAGACATGGGGGGATGAAGTAATCTCCTTTAAGTCTTGCTATCGAGATCCTTCCCAGTTTTGTTGGAAGAACAGGGTTTCCGTTAGGCTGGTCTTGCGGATCTTTCTGTTCTACTTGGGCGTTAACCTTCGGGTTGCCTGTCATTTTATTTTATCCGGTTAGGATGAATTTTATTTTTATTTTTCATTCATTGAGGCCCATTTATCAAGCTCCTGCAGGCTCGCCAGAAACAGCAGTTATGAAGCAGCGGTCTAAAGACCGCTGCTCCATAACCTGTCCGCCTGCTTTGAGCAGGCGGACAGAGATCGACACAATTCAACCCAATCGAGTACGATCGGGTTGATTGACACCCCCTGCTGGCTCTCACAAGAGCTGCTGGTGCAATACTGAATACAGAGAGTGTATTGCTCTTCACATTCAGCAAGGTCTGTCGGACCTGATCCGCACTGTCGGATCAGGTCAGACAGACCTTTGAAAAATAGGCCTCTATGTTTTCTGCGGGAACTTTCTCTGGGATCGATACTCGCTGTTTGCTTTTACGGAATTTGTTAGGGACACGTTAGTCCCATGTTTATCTGTTTTTTCTTCCTCCCTCTCAGAGGGCGGATTTAGCCAGCTTGGCAGTTATGACCCTGGTTGAATAACAAACAAGCAGGCCTACATATAGCACAGAAAGGCTTTTTATTTATTTAGGTCACCTCCTCTCCAATTATTAGTTATTTACCTGATACCCAAATATTTCAAACCTTTTGTAGGGCTGGTAATAGAGCTGATTACTTTTTTAATTTAGTTTAGGGTAGGGACATTTTATTATTTTGGGGGGCTTTTTTATTTTATTAGGGGGCTTAGAGTAGGTGTAATTAGCTTAAAATTCTTGTAATCTTTTTTTATTTTTTGTAATTTAGTGTTTGTTTTTTGTAATATAGTTTAGTTTATTTAATTGTATTTTAGTTGAGATAATTGTAGTTTATTTAATTAATTTATTGATAGGGTAGTGTTAGGTGTAATGGTAACTTAGGTTAGGATTTATTTTACAGGTAATTTTGTAATTATTTTAACTAGGTAGCTATTAAATAGTTATTAACTATTTAATAGCTATTGTACCTAGTTAAAATAAATACAAAGTTACCTGTAAAATAAATATAAACCCTAAAATAGCTACAATGTAATTATTAATTATATTGTAGCTATCTTAGGGTTTATTTTATAGGTAAGTATTTAGTTTTAAATAGGAATAATTTAGTTACTAGTATTAATATTATTTAGATTTATTTCAATAATAATTAAGTTAGGGGGTGTTAAGGTTAGACTTAGGTTTAGGGGTTAATATATTTCAAATAGGTGGTGGCGGTGTAGGGGGCTCAGATTAGGGGTTAATAAATTTAATATAGGTGGCGGCGGTGTAGGGGGCTCAGATTAGGGATTAATAAATTTAATATAGGTGGCGGTGGTGTAGGGGGATCAGATTAGGGGTTAATAAATTTAATATAGGTGGCGGCGGTGTAGGGGGCTCAGATTAGGGATTAATACATTTAATATTGGTGGCGGTGGTGTAGGGGGATCAGATTAGGGGTTAATAAATTTAATATTAGTGGCGGCGGTGTAAGGGGGTCAGATTAGGGGGTAATACCTATAATATAGGTGGCGGCGGTGTAGGGGGATCAGATTAGGGGTTAATAAATTTAATATAGGTGGCGGCGGTGTAAGGGGGTCAGATTAGGGGGTAATACATATAATATAGGTGGCGGCGGTGTAGGGGGATCAGATTAGGGGGTAATATAGTTAATGTAGGTGGCGGCAGTGTAGGGGGGTCAGATTAGGGGGTAATACATATAATATAGGTGGCAGGGGGGTCTGGGAGCGGCGGTTTAGGGGTTAATACATTTATTGTTAGGAGTGAGAGGGGGGATTGCGGATAGAGGGGTATACGTGTCAGGTTATTTTTGGGAGGCGTGTTAGACAGTAACGGGAGATTTTATACTTTAGTTAGTTTTTTATGCGGTGGCAGTTTCTAAAGTGCCGTAAGTCACTGGTGACTCCAGAAATTTGTAGTTACGCTTATTTCTGGACATCGCTAGTTTGTCCGACTTACGGCACTTTAGGAACTGTCGGCGCCGTATATGTGATAGGTCGCTGTGCAAAGTGAAACTACGGGCGGCGCAGGTTTCCACGCTTGCCCTGAAACCTGCGCCGTATATCGGATCGCACCCCAGATCTCTTTCTATGAATTTCCCTTTACAGTCTCTAAAGGCACTGGGAGCTAGTATATTCCTTAAGTTTTTAGCTTTTTTATATACTATCGCTGGTTTTTCTGGTAGTAATTCACCAATAACTGGGTCTCTTTGTAAGATGTACCAATATTTATTAAAAATGGATCTTATTTGATTGTCGTTAATGTTATAGTTCGTTATAAAAGGAATCCATAAAGGATTTAAGTTGTTGGTATTTTCATTTATGTTTCTATTTTTTGTGTTGAAATTTTTTCTCAAGGTATAGGGCTTGTTCGTCATAATTTTCTAATGTGGTACAATTTTTTCTTATTCTAGTAAATTGATTGGGGGGGATGTTCTCAATCCATTTCTTATAACGACAACTGTTATGTACATAATTTTTTGATTCTACTTCTTTAAAGTGTGTTTTTGTGTGAATTTCATGGTTGATAATTTCAATTTTGATATCTAAATAACTTAAAGTTTGTTTGCTGAATTTATATGTGAAATTTAGTCCAAAGGTATTAGTACTTAGATCTTCTACTAGTAATTCAAATAGTTCAAGGTCCCCTTCCCATATGATAAAGATATCATCTAGAGCACCAAGTTCGCATCCCAAGTGCCGTTGTATATAACTTCGTCTTCTAGATGTCCCATAAAGAGGTTGGCATAACTTGGGGCGAACTTGGTACCCATCGCTGTACCCTGTACTTGTAGGAAAAATTGGTCATTGAAAATAAAAGAGTTGTTTTCTAAAATAAATTTTATACAGGTTTTTATAAATTCAATTTGTTCATATCTGAGTTCCCCTTCTTTTTTTAGATGGTAATCAATGGCTTTTATTCCCAGATTGTGTTTTATACTAGTGTATAAGGAACATACATCACAGGTTATAAGTGTATAGCTGTTTTTCCATTTAACTGTTTGTAGAATATTTAAGAAGTCAGTTGAGTCTTTTAAATATGAAGGAAGTCTAATGACATATTGTTGTAGAAAATAGTCAATGTATTCTGAAAGGTTTGCAGTTACTGAGTCAATCCCTGAAATAATGGGCCTGCCAGGGGGATTTATTAGACATTTATGGATTTTTTGTAAATAATAAAAGGTGGGGGTTATTGGATAATCAACTAATAAAAATTCATATTCTTTTTTGTTAATTATACCTGTATTGTAAGCTTTTTTTAAAAAAAAAATTCTAAATTTCTTTTTTTGTTTGTTAATGGGGTTAGCAGGGATTTTTCTATATGTTAGAGGATCATCTAATAGTCTGAATGCTTCCTTCTTATAAGCATCTTTGTCAAGAATAACAATGCCTCCTCCCTTGTCCGCCTGTTTTATTATAATGTTTTTATTGGATTTTAAATTATTTAAGGTCTCCCATTCTTTCTTATTTAAATTCATTTTAAATGGTTTATTGGTGTTTATTTTTTCTACATCCTGTTTCACCATCTTTTCAAATAAATAAATATTGGTATATTTTGTTGCAACCTGGATTTGCAAACTTCAGCGAGACACAGACCACCCGGTAATCCATGACTCTGATTGGTTAAATGACAGTCACGTGACTCCACGTACTCCGAGGAACGAGTATCAGTGAGGATACACCTTGGGCATCTTTCAGCACACCGCTAAGGTAACTTGTTAACTGGATACCAATCTTTTTCACCACAACACACGGAGAAGCATTCCCCAAACAAGCTTTGTATTCTGGATGAGTCAAATCATATTGCGCTACAAACTGCTAAACAAATTAATTTTCCATCCGGTTTCAGAATCACACATTTGCTTGAGACAATTCATAATCATCTATTACCAAGTACTTTGACTGTCCATTGTGCCACAGAATCACTCCTTTGTTTTGCTTTTGTTTTTAACAAGAGATTTACCCTCCTCCAGCAGCGGAATTGCCTCTTTTTTAATGAACTTTTTTTGAACTTTTACCCCATCCATTCTAAAACTACCGGTGGTCATACAATATATCTGCCATTCGTTTTATTCATTGTTATTATGTTTATTAAATATGATTTATTTGTTTTAATTTCATACATTTGACATGTTTTATTAGTTCAGTTTTCTTTAATGAATTTATCACATACCCTTATGAATTTTTTACCTTCTTTTATATAGCAGTTTTTTCTAGCGCTCCCTATCCAATCCGTTCAAATGACCCTGGTTGAAGGCTGGTCCTGTTTGGGTTCAGATCTTCTGTCTTGCGGCCTATTCAGATATGTGGCACCTAATATACCTTGCTGGTCAGGTTGGGGTGTTGAGTGCTCTTAACATTATTTATATTTCTCGTTATTTGTTTTAAAAGTTTCAGCAAAGCATTCTCAAGAGGACTTGCGGGTCCGTGGGGCTCTCGGGATTGTTTCAATCCTAAATAGCTGTCTCTGTGGTGACTGGGTTAGTGAATTTTGCTGCATCACTCTCTGTTGCTTCCTATACCCTCAGAACCTAGAGTATTCCTTCCCACGTGGTGGGAAAATTAGAGGGTTTAGCGCCTTCTTTCCGCCAGTCGGGGTGGTGTTGCTTTAGGAAATTGTCCTTTTTTGGACTTGTTCCTTTAGTGGTTCTCTTCTTCATTGAGACTTCTTGGATTTTGTTTGTTTCTCCTTGTGGATGGGTCACCTTCGGGGGACTTGGATTCCCTTCAGGAGTTGGTTGTCCCTTTTTCAGGATATTAGACAGTAAGGTGTTTTTGGGCTCCGGTTAGGGGTCCTCCCTCGGTGTCGGAAATGCTCTGCATCTCCCTCTTGGGAAAGAACAGGTCCCCATCCTAGTGGTTTTCCACTCATATGGTTCAGGTATTCCCATCCATGTGGCATCCAAACCCATGTTTTACTGTCCTCTGACTTCGAATCTGAGGTGATGTGGAGGTGTGATGTTGCTCTGTTCGGGTGACTTTTCCTCTCTGTTCCCCTTGTGTCTGGAGCTTGTGGCTAGCTGGACAGCTAGCTCAGCATACTAATGCTCTGTGACTACTCTGTACTGTAGCAAACCGAGGGTTGCTAGTTCGATTCCCGGCGAGGTCTACTCAACTTTTCCTCCTTTCACGGTTGATAAAATGAGCTGTGCCTTGTGTCCCTTAAGGGGGATTTCAAGCACAATCATGTTGCTTTGATGCCTTTTAGCTCTTTGGAGTGTTGGGCTCCTGCAAGGGGTGGTCCTTTCCCTTTGAGTCGGGACTTGCAAGGGCTTCTTGCTCTTGTTATCCGGGTTATTCTGCATTTTTCCCTGGGAGGTCTGTTTTTTGGCATCAGACGAGGGGTTTATGTTCCTGGAAGATTGCTTAATCTAAACATTGGTGTGTCCCAGGCTTCTTGTCCTGATCTTCTGGTTGTCAAGGATTTTACTTGTTGTTTTCTCTTGTGGATCCCACTGTGAGATGTTACCGGACCTTATGATCCTAGGACTGGCCTGGAGGTTCCAGTTTCCAGGGTACTTGGGTTTAGCCCTTGTTCTGGCTGTTTTGTTTTACAACTTGGAGCTGGACTCCTTGGGGCTTGTCTTGTGCCGGACGATACGGTTCCCTTGAGACAGCCAACTAACGTGACCTGATGGTGGGCTTTCCTGCCTAGCAAACGGAAGGTTTGCGGTTGCTCAGCTGTCACTTTGTGCTTGGTTTGTTTACTAGCATGATGGTGTTTTAAGGGGTTTTTCCGTGTTCGTCAGTGACGTGGCCTTGTGTCCTCTCGGTTCATCCTACGACTTCCTGTCTTATGGGCAGGTGATTATCGATGCTCTCCTTTTTAGCGGGGCTCGTTGTCCTCCTAACGGAGGTGTGGTTCCTTTTTTTGGGACCTCTCCTGTGTAAAGGAGGTTGAAACATATGTTTTATCTGGTTCAGGGATTGGTCTGCTCTTTGAGTTGTTCCTTTCCATCTGGGGAGCTGCTGGCTCCACTTTGAGACTTAGTCGGGTGGCTTTGTTAGATCTCCTTGGGTCTAATGCCTGCTCGATTGTCTTTAGGTTGAAGTGTCTGTGTCTATTCTTCCGCCCTTTCGGGGGCCAGTCTTGGGGTTCCTTTCAGTTCCCTTGCTTTCAGATCTGCCTTTGCTTGGGTTGGTCTGGCTAGGTGCAGGATCTGAGATCTGTTGTTCATCCTCAGGTCTTGGGGGTATCAGTGGACCTTTTTTCAGAGGTTCTGTGCCTCTCCCCCTTTGAGACCTGTGAGTAGGCTTGGCAGCCTGGATTTCCTGGAGTGTGTCCTCTGTCTTGGAGGTTGGGCAATCTGCTAATTTGTCCGGCCACTTCTTCCTTACGGATAGTGTTTCTCTGTGTCTTCCTACGGATGGCAGCGTGTTACTGGACTCAGATGTTTATTTCTGAGTTTGCTACATGTAATTTTCTGTTTGCTCAGTCTCTGAGTTCTGATGTTTTGAGGACTTTGTCTTCAGCTATCTTTTTTGGTGCTGTTGCCCGATGTTTGGGAGCTGTTTCTTCTCCTCGATGATGCCCGGTTGCTCCTTGTGGGTTGGGCGTCGTCTCCCCTTGTTCTCAGGATCCATTCGGGTCTCTGTGGACTTGGCCTTCCTTTGAAGGGGGTCTTTCCTTTGGAGATTTTGCTGTACATTTTGGGTATCCCTTTGGCTTACTCTTGTTCTCTCCCTTTTGGGGAATACGGTACTGTACTAGTAAGGGTTGTTTGGGGACCAATTGCTGGGCGACTGTTCTCCTGGAGGATTTGGCTCAGTGAGTCTGCTCGCAGTCTCTAGTTAGGCTGTCGGACTATCTGCGGGTCAGTGTCCTTGGGGCCTTTTCCTTATAGTTTTTTTTGCCTGGCTCTGACGAAGCAGGGTTTGGTTGGGTTGTGGTTTTTCAGGCCTGGTGCCCTCAGAATGTCCTCTATAGCTTGGGTATTGTTTTCCCAAAAGTAATAAATGAAGCTGTGGACTCTTTTCATTTATGAAGAAAAACTTAAATTATACTTACCTGATAATTTTCTTTTCTTCAGATGGAAAGAGTCCACTGCTCCCTGTGGGGGCGTCTCTTATTTTTTATTTCTTCTGGCACCATTTCACCCTGGTATTTCTTCTACTGTTCCTTGTTCCTCGGCAGAATGACTGGGGGATGAGGGAAGTGGGAGGAGTATTTAAGCCTTTGGCTGGGGTGTCTTTGCCTCTTCCTGGTGACCAGGTTCTTATTTCCCAAAAGTAATGAATGCAGCTGTGGACTCTTTCCATCTGTAGAAAAGAAAATTATCAGGTAAGCATAATTTAAGTTTTTCTTCATACTCTTTAACACCTGACGTACACAAAAAACCTTAGTTATGTTCCGTACTCTTATCAGCTTACCCTTCTTGAAGCACTTGAGATATGGGTGAGATCCTCCACACCCAGAACACTAATGCCTGAACTTACAGGAAGCTCCCCATTTACACCCCTTGTCATTGAAAGTGAAACAGAACCCTTTCTTACCTGTTGCTGACGACCTTGCGGAAGAGTGACCGCCAGCTCCACCTCAAAAGGTCTGCAAGTTTCTAAGTGGAGTCATAGTTTTTATCCATAACCCCATATCACAATCGTCCCACTTCATGTCTGGCTTAACTGACAGGTGCTGATGAAATTGCTCGTCATAAGTTGACCATGCCATACCCCCATAGGTCCTCTGTTCCGCCGCTATCTCGTCCAGATAGCAAAAAAGTGGCTCACCCTGCTCTGGAAACTTCCGTGTCAACACGCTGGCGTAAATGACAAAGGCCTGAAACCAGCTCGTGAAAGTTTTGGGTAATTTTCTATACCGCTTTTTACTCTCCTCCTCCTTTTTACTCGAGTCCTTCTTTGAATCCTCTGGGATCTCAAAAGACTGATCCAGAGGTAGGAGAGAGAAAAGCTTGATAAATTCCCCTTTCCAATTTTTTTTCTCTAACCTCCGCTAGGTCCGCAGGACCTTGACATTGCAATGTCTGCCACTTTAAGTTCAGGTCCTGTGGCCATTTTTTGCCCACCACTTAAGTCTATTTAAGGTTAACCAAGAGAGAGAGGAATCGCAACCTTGATGAACAGTCTTCTAACCCGGAAGCCCTGCTGGGCTAGAAACCAACTACCTGTTAGCTCTTGGTGCGCCGTAGCCTGGGGCGGTGGATCAAACCGCAATAGCACAAAGTAAGAACGGATAGGCAGGCACAACTCCAGACCGAAGTGGGTAAACATACAAAGTCTTTATTAGTCCATTTTAAAAGAATAGACAGGCATGGCAGCAGGAGAGAAAACAGTCTGACATGTTTCGCGCCTCAGTGGGCGCTTACTCATAGACTATAGTCTGTGTCTAAACCCTACATGTTTATAGGCTGAGGCAGTAATTGGATTAACTGCTTCATGCCCACAAACAAAAAACAGTTAGAGTAAAAACAATCTCACAGTAGACACTGAAATATCATTACATTCATTAGAAAAATAATAAAATGTACAATATCAACCCAGAGAACAAGTAGTAAATTAATACTTAAATATTGTACAATTCAGGTAAACATGCATATATCAAAGCTGATAGTTAGAAAGTTAGGAAATATACATGGGACTTAACAATTTAAGGATTATTCAAACACATCTCTACAAGTTATGCATCATTAAAGGGAAATGTATCTCAAAAAGACCCAAAAGATACAGATTATAGGGCCACATCAGAGAGGCAGATTAAAAATACTTGTCAAAGACATATGTTAAACTAATACAGCAAGGGCCTGACCAAGAATGCCCATTTGGAAAATGTCTACATAAGTATGCTTAAAAAATATGCTATTTATAAGGCCACAAATATAGATGTGCTCCTATATATTTAATAGAATATATATCATTGACTTTAACCTTTTAAAATATTTAAAACAACGCGCCCTTTTTCTAGGGCTATCCTTTCTCCAATTGGCCAACCAGATTAGCCAATCCAAAGACAGTTTCTCGCTGACAAGCTAACATACCCTAAAACATAAACATCAAATGACTGCTCTATTTACATATAATATACTTATATAAAGCATAATGTGTTTATACTATATTTATCGTAACACTGCTTTAATTAATTTTTGTGAATGCACATTTATATACATGGCCTATATAGTACTGATTCAATAGGGATCTAAACCTGCTTTATTAATAAGCTGCAATTTTGTGAGTACATATTTATATATGGCCTAAATGAAATGTCTGTGCTAGCCAAATCAAATCATATTCTATATTTTGCATCATATGCATTATTCTACATTCATACATAATGGAATGAAAACACACAGTATAGGTACACTATTAACTTGACCTGGGTTTAGTTCGGGCCCATAATTCCTTTTGAGGTATTGCAATTTCCCATTTGCAGCTTATTAATAAAAAAGCAGGTTTAGATCCCTATTGAATTAGTACTATTTAGGCCATATATTAATGTGTACTCACAAAGTTGCAGCTTATTAATAAAGCAGGTTTAGATCCCTATTGAATCAGTACTATCTAGGCCATGTATATAAATGTGCATTCACAAAATTGAATTAAAGCAAGGTTACGATAAATATAGTATAAACACATTATGCTTTATATAAGTATATTATATGTAAATAGAGCAGTCATTTGATGTTTATGTTTTAGGGTATGTTAGCTTGTCAGCGAGAAACTGTCTTTGGATTGGCTAATCTGGTTGACCAATTGGAGAAAGGATAGCCCTAGAAAAAGGGCGCGTTGTTTTAAATATTTTAGCAGCTTAGAGTACGGCTGTGAAGCCGAAACATGTCAGCTGTTTTCACCTTTTCTCCAATTTGACCATCCAGCTGCTGTCAAGTCTCGATTCATGCTGACATATTGTTACCCAGTGTCAGCGAAACATATTTAAGTTTTACGTTGTAGCTATTTGTGCTGAAATAAAAGCTACTGATTCATCTACCGGTGCTCCTGACTTTTTACTTTTTAAATGTATTGAGGATTCCCCCAGAGTGAGCACGGACGCAGACACCAACGGGCTTTGAGTGTCTTCTCCCATCTCTACACCGGATTGTTCGACCAGAAGCAAGGCAAGAACGTCACAGCAATTGCAGCCAATAGAGCGCATTGCACGCGTCTGTGGAGGGTGTGATCCTTACGAGCACGGCCGATTCACGGAGGTTTGGAGACCCTGGATACCGCAAGATCGGAGGGCATTTCCGTAAAGGAACATCGGCACAGACTACAGGTCTGAACACTGGGTATTTTTATTTGATCGCACCCGTGGAACGGACGCAGTAAGACAGACTCTATTTGCACATATATTAGATTATTACACTTGCCTTACTATCAGGATTTGGACTGTTTCATTAAGTGTGGTCATTATATGTGGTGTTTAAGATCTGGACTTTGATCACACTGTTTTACCGATTGAACTTTTCTGTGCAGTCCTCCTTTTGATTGATTCCCTTTTTGTTTAGCCATGTGGTTACATTATTTGGCCTTGAGGTTTCATTTCTAATCAAACTAGGTGATAAAGTCTGTGCTAGTGTCTTCGATTTCTTTGGTACTGTAACAGCACCCCCAAGCATAAAAGGGTTAAACCGCCGTTTAGTAGATCTTCCCTTTCAGAGGCACAGCATACAGTAAATTTCCCCTCTCCCTCCCCCCAAGCAGGAGTCAAAGCTCCATTGTGAGGGTCAAACGGATATCAGCAAGAGCTGTGGGTTTATTGTTCTTATATACACATTCTTACACATTAGTACCACCCACAGGGTTTTGTAAAACAACCAATAAACACATACAATACACTTAGACACACAAAATCCTCACCTCTGCCTGATGCAATTACCTTACACAATGGTTGATGCAGTTACCTTACACAATGGTTGATACAATTACCTTACACAATGGTTGATACAGTTACCTTACACAATGGTTGATGCAGTTACCTTACACAATGGTTGATACAATTACCTTACACAATGGTTGATGCAGTTACCTTACACAATGGTTGATACAATTACCTTACACAATGGTTGATGCAGTTACCTTACACAATGGTTGATGTAATTATCACAGGCAGAGAATTACAGTTCCCTTTGTGACCAAATTTGGGCTTTTCTGCCCAAAACCAGTTCCACAGAGTCTTCTATCTTGGAGATAATTGGGAAGTAATACAATTATCTCCAAGGACAGAGGCAAAACTCCATTAAACACATGGTAGCAAAAGACAATAATATACATAAAAATATATAACTGTGCAGCTATTGCATAAAACAGGTACATTCAACAAATCCCCAGATAGCTTAGATCTGAGCGCACATTATTACTGAAGGGCGCTCAGATCACATACATACAGTTCAATTGCCATGGAGCCAAAGTCTTTCACATAGTCTTTCGTTATACGAATGGGCTCTATGGCATAGCTATCTGGGGTATTACTGTTCAAATAGGGCAAGTACCGAATGACCCGGCCTTCGTTTCCCTGCAGGGGAAAATCAAGCGTTTCAACAGGGGGCCATAGTCTAAAGGCAGCAGGCGGGCAACCAGGCTCCTCCAAAGCACAGTGGCGAGATTGGTCTCGTCACAGGTACAAATTTGCAACTTTTTATGAGGGGCTGTAGAATATCATCAGATTGTAATAAATTTAAGTGTTTTTTAAAAATTTAACTATTTCAACATATTGTTGGCTATAAGATGCTGAAAAAACTATAGCCTCATTAATATTAGAGTCGGTATCATGCATCCTATTTTGTGGGATTTCTTCCTGATTTATAGTTTCATGACATTTGACAGAGTTTCTAATTTCTTCTAATTTTTGTAGTTTATAACCTCTCGCTACCAGCCTATCCCTAAGTTCAATGGACTGCCTTTCATATGTATTATCTAGTTTGGTATTTCGTCTAATTCTTAAGAATTGAGATTTTGAAATAGACTGTACTAAATGATGAGGATGTTGGGATTGTGCATGCAAGATGGTGTTGCCAGCTGTTGGCTTTCTATATGTACTGGTGGTAACAACATTGTCAACAATCTGAAGGGTAAGATCTAAATAGTTTACTTTTTCCCGATTATGGACTCCAGTGAATTTAAGATTCATATCATTGTTATCACAATAAGTTAAGAAATCTGAAAACATGCTATCATCAAGGGGAATTTTAAAGATGAAGAGCAGATCATCTATAAAGCGCACATAAAGTGCAATTTGTTCACACCAAGGATTATTAGAAGAATATAGGTATATTTGTTCCCACCATGCTACATAAATGTTGGCAAACGATGGGGCAAATTTTGCCCCCATCGCTGTGCCGCATGTTTGCAAGTAATATTCATTATTAAATAATGCCATGTCTGTCTATTCTTTTAAAATGGACTAATAAAGACTTTGTATTTTTACCCACTTCGGTCTGGAGTTGTGCCTGCCTATCTGTTCTTACTTAAGGTTAACCAACCCTGCGCCAGTCATTTGTTTGGCACAAAAATGGTTATCAGACCCCTTCTACTGTCACTAATATATCACAATCTAGCCACACCAGGCCAGCTTGTGATTTAGTTCAGTGGGCGCAAGGGTTAACAACACTCTCTAGTCTGTACTATACTTAAAAGAAATGCCCAAAACTCCCCTTTAATGCCACCCTCACTAAACTAACTATAATATCTAAGCTGCCACAACTTATGATTTATTAAAGGGAAAATCCTAAGAAAAAACCCAGACTTACACATTAACTGTTAGAATACAATTTAGCAGAAAATAACCTAAAATATACAGTTCTAATACTCCAGTCCTTTCAGTAACATGGTTCAATTATTAGACAAAGGCCAAAGATTAATAAAGGAATGATATATTATGCCAAAAATATTATGCACAATGCATTATTAATAAAAAGGTGTTACAAATAGAATGACACACAGCAAACAGTTTTAAAACAAAAAAGGAGAAAAACAGATTTAATACTTTACTAGTCTCAAGATCTGTGCCCGGGGGATATACCAAAAAATAATCCACAAAGCACCACCTTCTCAAAGATAAAAATAGACTTCAATTAATCATTTAAAAGGTACATGGGCACCAAGGCGAGGTAGGAAAAAGTAAAGAAACAGTCTTACGCGTTTCGGCAATGCATAGCCGTAATCATAGACCATATGTTCTAACAGGTGTCACATAACTTTATACCAGACAAAAGTTACCCATTGGAGAGTAAAAACACACCCCCTTTAACCCTCCCCTCACTTAATTAAAGGGAACAACAGTAAACATCTTTCACTATTAAGGCTGAAGAGATTAATTGGGAGTGCAATACTAATGCATAATAGTTAAACATATCTAAATTTAAATAGTAAAGAAACTAGAACAATTAATATTAACAACTTCGAGAAAATTCTCATATACAGTTCTTACAAATATAAAGACCTACAGACTTCATAACAAATAAAGGTAGATATCCAAGGCGTGTGCTCATAAAATACAATTAAATTGAATATAATGGGTAACATAGATCAATTCCACAATAGATAGTATACATTATACAGTTATATAATAGCATGCACATTTAATTATTAACCAATAATATGCTCATGCATCTACAATTAGCCTCACAAATAAATAGGTAAAACATGCACAGTAAATTGATCTAATAAATACACTAGCACATATGGCTGGCCCATCCTAGTTACCTAATATGGGACCAAAGACCCACATTATATCAAGCAAAATACAAGCAATAAATAGCCTAAACATAAATAAAAACAATTATTATTCCCAAAAATTGATGATATCATTGGCTGCATTAAAGCCATGAGGCATAAGTGTATTCATTTTATGGATCCAATAGGCCTCCTTCCTGGCTAAAATGGGCCATTTGTCTCCACCTCTAGGAGGGAATCTAATGGTCTCTATTGCATTCCATTCAAAATCGCACACATTGCCTCTATGTTCTTCAATGAAGTGTCTCGCTAGCTCAGAGCAGAAAATCTTATTCCTGATATACCCCAGATGTTCCCGTATCCAAGTACGAACATCACAGATAGTCATACCCACGTACTGTAACTTATGATACGTACAACCAATGAGGTAAATCACAAACGTAGTTGAACAGTTGATGCACCCTCGGGTATAAAAAGACTGGTTAGTAACATAGGACGTGAATTGTGTACCCACCTTAATAACCTCACATGCTTTACAGTTTTTTCCACATTTATATGTCCCATTGTGTCGGAGCCATGAACCCTGGCTCTCAGGTTTACGCAATTGACTAGGTGAAACCATATTTCCTAAAATGAGTTTCCTTTTGTAGGTAAATCTACAACCTCTCTTAACTATATCCTTTAACAAGTCATCACCATATAAAATGGGTAAATACTTCTTGATAACATTGCAAATCTGATAATATTGATTTGAATATTTAGTAATAAATGTTGGTCTACTTTCATCACTCCTTTTTACAGGATGGCATGAAGCAATGGGTCCTTACTCTGTAGAACAGCTCCCCTTGTAAAAATGACAATTTAATTGATAGAACACAGGATTCTTATACATATTTTCCAGAGATCAAGTTACCTGACCGCACCTTCCTGGCAGGGGCTAAGAAACCACCTATCTTTTATGACATTCAATAAACTCTAAGTCTTTGCCTGAAATTATAGAACTTTATAATTTCTGCTAGGTAAATCTATTTTCATATAAGCAGGAAGGCAAGCTCTTAGTTTCATTGGGGGAATCAATTTGATAACCCTTTAGCAGCTAAATCCTGAGTTATTCGTGACATCTACCCTAGCTACCTCTGTTGTGCACTGGTGGTTCCACCCGCTACCTTTGACCCAGCAGCTACCGACTCCTGGGCCGATGCTACAATGGGCGTTTCCCCACCAAGCGCATCTGAGGTGGGAACCTATGTCCTAGCCACTGGCGGGACAACTGGCAAGCCTGTACCTTCAAACCTAGCCAACAACTCCTGCAAACTTGTTACCAAAGACCCTGTTACAGAGTCACCCACATTCACACTTAAACTGGCACAATCAGGAGCCCCACTTCCCCCCGACCTTGGCTCACCTGTCCATGAGCATCCTGGAAGCCCCTACTAGGAGTGTCCGTTGTTCTTGGCTTCTCCACACACTGGAAAAGGCTCCTGCATGGCTCAGTCATTCCTCCTCCTCTACCAGCATTCCTGACAGCAGCACCTCTTCCCGCCTCAACCAGCTGATGCAGCTGCTGTGATTGAGTCTGCAAAACAGGTACACTTGAGACCACACCCCGTGAAACCCTGCCACCTCTCTGACCCCCAGCCAGATAGGAAACCCCACATCTTGCTCCCATTCTGTCTTTCTTGGGAGCTGGAACGTTGGCACCCACAGCCAACCCGTCGTTCACCCCTTCTCTTCTCCTAGCCCTACCCCTAGAAGAAAATCCACCTTTACCAGGCCCTGTCGGCCGTCGAAACTCCCTTCTGTCACTTTGCATATCATATATAATAGCTCCATTCTCCTCATCCCATGAACCCTGACAATTTTTTTGAGCCATGCTCACCATGTGTTCTTGGCCCCTCATCCCCTGGTGCCCCCTTTGAGGGACACCGTCATCAGGATCCAATCAGATTGAATCCGTCCAAGAGCCTTGCAGGCCAAAGGAAGTCCCTTCCAGGCCATCATCCCTTCTCTCTAGAACTGAAAAACCAGCCCAAACCACAAACCGTGACTCATTGTTCCTTATGCCTGTAAAAGACAAATCAGTATGTGATGACAACCTTTCCCTACTCCCAGCCCCACGCCCCCTGAAAGAATCCCTGGGAATAACCTTGTGACCCTCTGCCCCCTTCGGGACAGGAGTGCTAGTTGAGGCCCCAGCGCCACAAATTCTGCCCACATGCCTAATCTTGGCCGGAGTAGAAGGCACAAACTCATCCCCAGAAAAAAAACAAATGGAGGGCAATGCCACCCATTGTTCCCAAGCTTTCATATCGGCAGCCTCAGGGCCCTCATCCTCAAACTCACTTATAATATCTTCCCTACCTAGGCCTTCCCTACCCTCTTCAGATAATATCTCCACGATCTCCATATCATCCCCTGAAAATCATCCCCCAAAGCCATCAAAGACTCACCATGGACAACCCCAGCATGCCCCATCGCCTCTCCTCCCAAAACTCCAGTAACCTCAGACCCAACCAGACCGTCAACCTGTTCCCGCCTCCTTGGCTGTTCCTGCTGCCCTGACTTCTTTTCAGGCCCATCCGGACCATCTGCCACCACCATGGGCCTATTTTTACCTCTCTGGTGCAGGTCGATGGTGGCCCCCAGCTTCTGCTCACCGCTACGATCCTGATCCACTACCACCAACACCGCCACGGGACCATTCGCTGCTGCACCGGACCTGCTGGGCCTCTTCCCTGCACTTGGACTCCTCCTTCTGGTCCTTCCTGATTTTCCTCCACCATATGGACTCAACCGCTCAGGATGTTTGGACCTCCTCACAGGCCTCGATCTCACCACTGACACCTCCACCTCTTCATCACCGGGCTGGTCCTCCAGAAGCTCCCGCATCTGGCGGACCAGCCCGGTGATGTAGGGCCCTTATTCTCTGATGAGAGCTAACATGTCCTCCAAACGCAGACATAACAGGAGTTGAGCGGCAAAAGCACAAGGTCACAGATGTTGACACCAACGATATTTCTGTCAATTGATCTGTCGCTTTTTCCGCTCAACTCCTTTTAAGTGCTGCCTTCCAACTCCACCCCTTCACATTACCCACACCACAGGGCCTCTTCCTCCCCCCGGTCATGTGATCCTCCAACGAGCTTCACCCGTTTCCAACTCTTCCTTGTACACAAACACACACATTCACAAAGACACACATGTTGTTAAACTACAGGCAAATAAGCACACACAACTCATGTACACAATCACACAGGCACACACATTGTTACACTACAGGTAAATAAGCAAACACACAACTCATGTACACAAACATGCACAATCACACAGACGTACACATTATTACACTACTGGCAAATAAGCAAACACACAACTCATGTACACAAATACATGCAATCACACACACATTGTTACACTACAGGCAAATAAGCACACACACAACTCATGTACACAAACACACACTAACACACAGATGCACACATTCTTACACTACGGGTAAATAAGCACACACACAACTCATATACAAACACACAGATGCACACGCTCGCCGTATTCAGCATTGCACTAGCAGCTCACAAGAGCTGCTGGTGCAACGCCGCCCCCTGCAGACTCGCGACCAGTCAGACACCAGCAGGGGGGTGTCAATCAACCTGATCGTACTCGATCGGGTTGATTTCCGGTGATGTCTGTCCACCTGCTCAGAGCAGGCGGAAAGGTTATGGAGCAGCGGTCTTTGTGCAGGCTCGCCAGAAACATGGGGCATCACGCTCCATTCGGAGCTTGATACATATGCCCCATAGTTACACTACAGGTAAATAAGCACACACAATTACACAGACACACACATTGTTACACTACAGGTAAATAAGCACGCACACTCACACAGACACACACATTGTTACACTACAGGTAAATAAGCACACACAATTACACAGACACACACATTGTTACACTACAGGTAAATAAGCACACACAATTACACAGACACACACATAGTTACACTACAGGTAAATAAGCACACACAATTACACAGACACACACATTGTTACACTACAGGTAAATAAGCACACACACTCACACAGACACACACATTGTTACACTAAAGGTAAATAAGCACACACAATTACACAGACACACACATTGTTACACTACAGGTAAATAAGCACACACAATTACACAGACACACACATTGTTACACTACAGGTAAATAAGCACACACAATTACACAGACATACACATTATTACACTACAGGTAAATAAGCACACACAATTACACAGACATACACATTGTTACACTACAGGTAAATAAGCACACACAATTACACAGACATACACATTGTTACACTACAGGTAAATAAGCACACACAATTACACAGACATACACATTGTTACACTACAGGTAAATAAGCACACACAATTACACAGACATACACATTGTTACACTATAGGCAAATAAGCACACACAATTACACAGACACACACATTGTTACACTACAGGTAAATAAGCACACACAATTACACAGACATGCACATTGTTACACTACAGGTAAATAAGCACACACAATTACACAGACATACACATTATTACACTACAGGTAAATAAGCACACACAATTACACAGACATACACATTGTTACACTACAGGCAAATAAGCACACACAATTACACAGACATACACATTGTTACACTACAGGTAAATAAGCACACACAATTACACAGACATACACATTGTTACACTACAGGTAAATAAGCACACACAATTACACAGACATACACATTATTACACTACAGGTAAATAAGCACACACAATTACACAGACATACACATTGTTACACTACAGGTAAATAAGCACACACAATTACACAGACATACACATTGTTACACTACAGGTAAATAAGCATACACAATTACACAGACACACACATTATTACACTACAGGTAAATAAGCACACACAATTACACAGACATACACATTGTTACACTACAGGTAAATAAGCACACACAATTACACAGACATACACATTGTTACACTACAGGTAAATAAGCACACACAATTACACAGACATACACATTGTTACACTACAGGTAAATAAGCACACACAATTACACAGACATACACATTGTTACACTACAGGTAAATAAGCACACACAATTACACAGACATACACATTGTTACACTACAGGTAAATAAGCACACACAATTACACAGACACACACATTGTTACACTACAGGTAAATAAGCACACACAATTACACAGACATACACATTGTTACACTACAGGTAAATAAGCACACACAATTACACAGACATACACATTATTACACTACAGGTAAATAAGCACACACAATTACACAGACACACACATAGTTACACTACAGGTAAATAAGCACACACAATTACACAGACACACACATTGTTACACTACAGGTAAATAAGCACACACACTCACACAGACACACACATTGTTACACTAAAGGTAAATAAGCACACACAATTACACAGACACACACATTGTTACACTACAGGTAAATAAGCACACACAATTACACAGACACACACATTGTTACACTACAGGTAAATAAGCACACACAATTACACAGACATACACATTATTACACTACAGGTAAATAAGCACACACAATTACACAGACATACACATTATTACACTATAGGCAAATAAGCACACACAATTACACAGACATACACATTGTTACACTACAGGTAAATAAGCACACACACTTACACAGACATACACATTGTTACACTACAGGTAAATAAGCACACACAATTACACAGACATACACATTGTTACACTACAGGTAAATAAGCACACACAATTACACAGACATACACATTGTTACACTACAGGTAAATAAGCACACACAATTACACAGACATACACATTGTTACACTACAGGTAAATAAGCACACACAATTACACAGACATACACATTGTTACACTATAGGCAAATAAGCACACACAATTACACAGACACACACATTGTTACACTACAGGTAAATAAGCACACACAATTACACAGACATGCACATTGTTACACTACAGGTAAATAAGCACACACAATTACACAGACATACACATTATTACACTACAGGTAAATAAGCACACACAATTACACAGACATACACATTGTTACACTACAGGCAAATAAGCACACACAATTACACAGACATACACATTGTTACACTACAGGTAAATAAGCACACACAATTACACAGACATACACATTGTTACACTACAGGTAAATAAGCACACACAATTACACAGACATACACATTATTACACTACAGGTAAATAAGCACACACAATTACACAGACATACACATTGTTACACTACAGGTAAATAAGCACACACAATTACACAGACATACACATTGTTACACTACAGGTAAATAAGCATACACAATTACACAGACACACACATTATTACACTACAGGTAAATAAGCACACACAATTACACAGACATACACATTGTTACACTACAGGTAAATAAGCACACACAATTACACAGACATACACATTGTTACACTACAGGTAAATAAGCACACACAATTACACAGACATACACATTGTTACACTACAGGTAAATAAGCACACACAATTACACAGACATACACATTGTTACACTACAGGTAAATAAGCACACACAATTACACAGACATACACATTGTTACACTACAGGTAAATAAGCACACACAATTACACAGACACACACATTGTTACACTACAGGTAAATAAGCACACACAATTACACAGACATACACATTGTTACACTACAGGTAAATAAGCACACACAATTACACAGACATACACATTATTACACTACAGGTAAATAAGCACACACAATTACACAGACACACACATAGTTACACTACAGGTAAATAAGCACACACAATTACACAGACACACACATTGTTACACTACAGGTAAATAAGCACACACACTCACACAGACACACACATTGTTACACTAAAGGTAAATAAGCACACACAATTACACAGACACACACATTGTTACACTACAGGTAAATAAGCACACACAATTACACAGACACACACATTGTTACACTACAGGTAAATAAGCACACACAATTACACAGACATACACATTATTACACTACAGGTAAATAAGCACACACAATTACACAGACATACACATTATTACACTATAGGCAAATAAGCACACACAATTACACAGACATACACATTGTTACACTACAGGTAAATAAGCACACACACTTACACAGACATACACATTGTTACACTACAGGTAAATAAGCACACACAATTACACAGACATACACATTGTTACACTACAGGTAAATAAGCACACACAATTACACAGACACACACATTATTACACTATAGGCAAATAAGCACACACAATTACACAGACATACACATTATTACACTATAGGCAAATAAGCACACACAATTACACAGACATACACATTATTACACTATAGGCAAATAAGCACACACAATTACACAGACATACACATTATTACACTATAGGCAAATAAGCACACACAATTACACAGACATACACATTATTACACTATAGGTAAATAAGCACACACAATTACACAGACACACATTATTACACTACAGGTAAATAAGCACACACAATTACACAGACACACATTATTACACTACAGGTAAATAAGCACACACAATTACACAGACATACACATTGTTACACTACAGGTAAATAAGCACACACAATTACACAGACATACACATTATTACACTACAGGTAAATAAGCACACACAATTACACAGACACACACATTATTACACTATAGGCAAATAAGCACACACAATTACACAGACATACACATTGTTACACTACAGGTAAATAAGCACACACAATTACACAGACATACACATTGTTACACTACAGGTAAATAAGCACACACAATTACACAGACATACACATTGTTACACTACAGGTAAATAAGCACACACAATTACACAGACACACACATTATTACACTATAGGCAAATAAGCACACACAATTACACAGACACACACATTGTTACACTACAGGTAAATAAGCACACACACTCACACAGACACACACATTGTTACACTAAAGGTAAATAAGCACACACAATTACACAGACACACACATTGTTACACTACAGGTAAATAAGCACACACAATTACACAGACACACACATTGTTACACTACAGGTAAATAAGCACACACAATTACACAGACATACACATTATTACACTACAGGTAAATAAGCACACACAATTACACAGACATACACATTGTTACACTACAGGTAAATAAGCACACACAATTACACAGACATACACATTGTTACACTACAGGTAAATAAGCACACACAATTACACAGACATACACATTGTTACACTACAGGTAAATAAGCACACACAATTACACAGACATACACATTGTTACACTATAGGCAAATAAGCACACACAATTACACAGACACACACATTGTTACACTACAGGTAAATAAGCACACACAATTACACAGACATACACATTATTACACTACAGGTAAATAAGCACACACAATTACACAGACATACACATTGTTACACTACAGGCAAATAAGCACACACAATTACACAGACATACACATTGTTACACTACAGGCAAATAAGCACACACAATTACACAGACATACACATTGTTACACTACAGGTAAATACGCACACACAATTACACAGACATACACATTATTACACTACAGGTAAATAAGCACACACAATTACACAGACATACACATTGTTACACTACAGGTAAATAAGCACACACAATTACACAGACATACACATTGTTACACTACAGGTAAATAAGCATACACAATTACACAGACACACACATTATTACACTACAGGTAAATAAGCACACACAATTACACAGACATACACATTGTTACACTACAGGTAAATAAGCACACACAATTACACAGACACACACATTATTACACTATAGGCAAATAAGCACACACAATTACACAGACACACACATTGTTACACTACAGGTAAATAAGCACACACAATTACACAGACATACACATTGTTACACTAAAGGTAAATAAGCACACACAATTACACAGACACACACATTGTTACACTACAGGTAAATAAGCACACACAATTACACAGACATACACATTGTTACACTATAGGTAAATAAGCACACACAATTACACAGACATACACATTGTTACACTACAGGTAAATAAGCACACACAATTACACAGACATACACATTGTTACACTACAGGTAAATAAGCACACACAATTACACAGACACACACATTATTACACTATAGGCAAATAAGCACACACAATTACACAGACACACACATTGTTACACTACAGGTAAATAAGCACACACAATTACACAGACATACACATTGTTACACTACAGGTAAATAAGCACACACAATTACACAGACATACACATTATTACACTACAGGTAAATAAGCACACACAATTACACAGACACACACATTATTACACTATAGGCAAATAAGCACACACAATTACACAGACATACACATTGTTACACTACAGGTAAATAAGCACACACACTTACACAGACATACACATTGTTACACTACAGGTAAATAAGCACACACAATTACACAGACATACACATTGTTACACTACAGGTAAATAAGCACACACAATTACACAGACACACACATTATTACACTATAGGCAAATAAGCACACACAATTACACAGACATACACATTATTACACTATAGGCAAATAAGCACACACAATTACACAGACATACACATTATTACACTATAGGCAAATAAGCACACACAATTACACAGACATACACATTATTACACTATAGGCAAATAAGCACACACAATTACACAGACATACACATTATTACACTATAGGTAAATAAGCACACACAATTACACAGACACACATTATTACACTACAGGTAAATAAGCACACACAATTACACAGACACACATTATTACACTACAGGTAAATAAGCACACACAATTACACAGACATACACATTGTTACACTACAGGTAAATAAGCACACACAATTACACAGACATACACATTATTACACTACAGGTAAATAAGCACACACAATTACACAGACACACACATTATTACACTACAGGCAAATAAGCACACACAATTACACAGACATACACATTGTTACACTACAGGTAAATAAGCACACACAATTACACAGACATACACATTGTTACACTACAGGTAAATAAGCACACACAATTACACAGACATACACATTGTTACACTACAGGTAAATAAGCACACACAATTACACAGACATACACATTATTACACTATAGGCAAATAAGCACACACAATTACACAGACATACACATTATTACACTATAGGCAAATAAGCACACACAATTACACAGACATACACATTATTACACTATAGGCAAATAAGCACACACAATTACACAGACATACACATTATTACACTATAGGTAAATAAGCACACACAATTACACAGACACACATTATTACACTACAGGTAAATAAGCACACACAATTACACAGACACACATTATTACACTACAGGTAAATAAGCACACACAATTACACAGACATACACATTATTACACTATAGGCAAATAAGCACACACAACTCATGTATACAATCACACACACTCACACAGATGTACACATTATTTAACTACAGGTAAATAAGCACACACACACACAACTCATTAACACAAACATGCATACAATCACACTGACAAACACATTGTTACACTACAGGTAAATAAGCACACACACACACACACACACACAACTCATTAACACAAACATGCATACAATCACACTGACAAACACATTGTTACACTACAGGTAAATAAGCACACACAACTCATGTACACAATCACACACACATTGTTACACTACAGGTAAATAAGCACACACACAACTCATGTACACAATCACACACACATTGTTACACTACAGGCAAATAAGCACACACACAACTCATGTACACAAATACACACACACACACACACTGTTACACTACAGGCAAATAAGCACACACACAACTCATGTACACAAATACACACAGACACACACACACACACACACACACACTGTTACACTACAGGCAAATAAGCACACACACAACTCATGTACACAAATACACACACATTGTTACACTACAGGCAAATAAGCACACACACAACTCATGTACACAAATACACACACATTGTTACACTACAGGTAAATAAGCACACACAACTCATGTACACAATCACACACACATTGTTACACTACAGGCAAATAAGCACATACACAACTCATGAACACAAATACACACAGACACACACACACACACACACTGTTACACTACAGGCAAATAAGCACACACACAACTCATGTACACAAATACACACACATTGTTACACTGCAGGCAAATAAGCACACACTGAAATCATGTACACAAATACACACACATTACAGGAAAATAAGCACACACACAACTCATGTACACAAATACACACACATTGTTACACTACAGGAAAATAAGCACACACACACAACTAATGTACACAAATACACACAATCACACAGACTTACACACTATTAAACTACAGGTAAATAAGCACACACACAACTTATGTACACAAATACACACAATCACACACACATTGTTACACTACAGGTAAATAAGCACACACACAACTCATTTACACAAATACACACAATCACACACAACTCATGTATACAAACACACACAAACACATAGACACACACATTGTTACACTACAGGTAAATAAGCACACACAATCGCACAGACGTACACAGAGCGCCACAATTATGGAATGACCTCCCTCACACTTTAAAAACTTCCCCAAGCCTAAAATCCTTTAAGAGATCCCTCTATACATATCTCAAAACAGAATGCTCCTGTCATGGTTGATTAAATATTTTGTACCTGCTCTATGTTAAATGTTTGCATATATTGTGTATTATTATTGTTTTTTATTTTATTGTACCCTATTGTATCAATGCAATGTTTTGTGATCCCAGGACATATTTGAAAACGAGAGAAATCTCAATGTATCCTTCCTGGTAAAATATTTTATAAATAAATATTTTATAAATAAATAAATTATTACACTACAGGCAAATAAGCACACACACAACTCATGTACACAATCACACACACTAACACAGACTTACACATTATTAAACTACAGGTAAATAAGCGTACACACACACAAACTCATGAACACAATCACACTGATACACACTGCTACACTACAGGTAAATAAGCACACGCAACTCATGTACACAATCACACAGACACACATTGTTACACTACAGGTAAATAAGTTCACACAACTCATGTACACAATCACACTGACTCACACTTAAGTAATTAAATGCCCTATCCTCCTGGCTTGCTGTAATAACATAACAGTCAACTGACTGAACAATAACAATAATAACTTATATACTTATAACTTTATAAATACGTTATGAGTTCCCTATAACCTCTAGGGAGAGAGGGCGTTCGCACTGCTCCTCTCTATCAGTCCGTTGAAATTAGATTAATTGTTGGCCTCTTTTAGGCACCCTTCACTTTAATTTTTAAAAATACTTTAGATGTTAGTCTGACATAGCGGTTATAGCGGTTACAGCGATTATAGGCTTTAATTGGGAAAGGTTAATACTTTAATCTAACTACAGTTTGTTGGAGCAATATGCTCAAGCGTAAGCTATCGCTATAGACAGACTATCCTGAGTGCCATTATTTCCTGGCAAATACAGGGAGTGCAGAATTATTAGGCAAGTTGTATTTTTGAGGATTAATTTTATTATTGAACAACAACCATGTTCTCAATGAACCCAAAAAACTCATTAATATCAAAGCTGAATATTTTTGGAAGTAGTTTTTAGTTTGTTTTTAGTTTTAGCTATTTTAGGGGGATATCTGTGTGTGCAGGTGACTATTACTGTGCATAATTATTAGGCAACTTAACAAAAAACAAATATATACCCATTTCAATTATTTATTTTTACCAGTGAAACCAATATAACATCTCAACATTCACAAATATACATTTCTGACATTCAAAAACAAAACAAAAACAAATCAGTGACCAATATAGCCACCTTTCTTTGCAAGGACACTCAAAAGCCTGCCATCCATGGATTCTGTCAGTGTTTTGATCTGTTCACCATCAACATTGCGTGCAGCAGCAACCACAGCCTCCCAGACACTGTTCAGAGAGGTGTACTGTTTTCCCTCCTTGTAAATCTCACATTTGATGATGGACCACAGGTTCTCAATGGGGTTCAGATCAGGTTACAAGGAGGCCATGTCATTAGATTTTCTTCTTTTATACCCTTTCTTGACAGCCACGCTGTGGAGTACTTGGACGCGTGTGATGGAGCATTGTCCTGCATGAAAATCATGTTTTTCTTGAAGGATGCAGACTTCTTCCTGTACCACTGCTTGAAGAAGGTGTCTTCCAGAAACTGGCAGTAGGACTGGGAGTTGAGCTTGACTCCATCCTCAACCCGAAAAGGCCCCACAAGCTCATCTTTGATGATACCAGCCCAAACCAGTACTCCACCTCCACCTTGCTGGCGTCTGAGTCGGACTGGAGCTCTCTGCCCTTTACCAATCCAGCCACGGGCCCATCCATCTGGCCCATCAAGACTCACTCTCATTTCATCAGTCCATAAAACCTTAGAAAAATCAGTCTTGAGATATTTCTTGGCCCAGTCTTGACGTTTCACCTTTGTGTCTTGTTCAGTGGTGGTCGTCTTTCAGCCTTTCTTACCTTGGCCATGTCTCTGAGTATTGCACACCTTGTGCTTTTGGGCACTCAAGTGATGTTGCAGATCTGAAATATGGCCAAACTGGTGGCAAGTGGCATCTTGGCAGCTGCACGCTTGACTTTTCTCAGTTCATGGGCAGTTATTTTGCGCCTTGGTTTTTCCACACGCTTCTTGCGACCCTGTTGACTATTTTGAATGAAACGCTTGATTGTTCGATGATCACGCTTCAGAAGCTTTGCAATTTTAAGAGTGCTGCATCCCTCTGCAAGATATCTCACTATTTTTGACTTTTCTGAGCCTGTCAAGTCCTTCTTTTGACCCATTTTGCCAAAGGAAAGGAAGTTGCCTAATAATTATGCACACCTGATATAGGGTGTTGATGTCATTAGACCACACCCCTTCTCATTACAGAGATGCACATCACCTAATATGCTTAATTGGTAGTAGGCTTTCGAGCCTATACAGCTTGGAGTAAGACAACATGCATGAAGAGGATGATGTGGTCAAAATACTCATTTGCCTAATAATTCTGCACTCCCTGTACTTTGTGCAGCAAATATCACCAGTGCCTGCTCCTTATAGCGATATTATACCTTGGGTTTAATTGATTTGGGCTACCATAAGCTTTATAACAGATGGCTGTCTTTTAAAAGGTTATCGCTTTACATGAGCCTGCACTGCGTTTTTAAACTTTGAACTACCTCAGAATCCCCACCTCACCTGGAATAATTATATTTACCAGGCCAATATCACGTATACACTTTAATGGACGATTGCTGAGGTTGATTCACAGTAAACAATATACGATTAACATTGTAAATCTGTCAACACTGGCAGCAACAACTATTTTCAATATCCAACTAATGTGAACAGTATAAACACCAGAATATATAGGTGTTTATTATAAATGTTTTTCTCACATTTACCTGAATAAAATTACCTGTACACTAACACTTATTAATCTTGTATTTGCCAAACCAGACTCTTATAATAGTGTAGTAACACTTTATTGTTAAATAACCCCATTAGCGACTGATAAGCACAGAATCATTTATATAATGATATGTGCAATGGGGAAATTTCAATGAAATAGACCTATATTGATGGAAATGGTACTCATACTCTCAAACAAATAACATATAGTGAAATATGTGATATTTACTTGGTTTCAACAGGACAGTGTGATACAAACTGATCACTGTATCACATTTGAGAGGAGCTTTTGTGTACCGAGTACTTATCGGACACAATTTTAATATTGTTTGTTTCTTTTTTACTCACTGGTGGAAATCTCCACTCCTTTTTTAATGATTATTGATATAAAAGTTAAGTTTTAATTAACACACGACACACCACACAATTAATATAGCAATGGTTTTTGCCCTTTCAAGTGTGCCCAATATGCTTCACTTTCTCTGTCCCTCTTTGTAATAACTTTATAAATACCACAAAACACAGAGACCTAGATTTGGAGTTCGGCGGTAGCCGTGAAAACCAGCGTTAGAGGCTCCTAACGCTGGTTTTAGGCTACCGCCGGTATTTAGAGTCATGTAGGTAAGGGTCTAACGCTCACTTTTCAGCCGCGACTTTTCCATACCGCAGATCCCCCTACGCCATTTGCGTATCCTATCTTTTCAATGGGATCTTCCTAACTCCGGTATTTAGAGTCGTTTCTGCAGTGAGCGTTAGAGCTCTAACGACAAAACTCCAGCCGCAGAAAAAAAGCAGGAGTTAAGAGCTTTCTGGCTAACGCCGGTTTATAAAGCTCTTAACTACTGTACCCTAAAGTACACTAACACCCATAAACTACCTATGTACCCCTAAACCGAGGTCCCCCCACATCGCCGCCACTCGATTAAAATTTTTAACCCCTAATCTGCCGACCGCCACCTACGTTATACTTATGTACCCCTAATCTGCTGCCCCTAACACCGCCGACCCCTATATTATATTTATTAACCCCTAACTTGCCCCCCACAACGTCGCCGCAAGCTACTTAAAATAATTAACCCCTAATCTTCCGACCGCAAATCGCCGCCACCTACGTTATCCCTATGTACCCCTAATCTGCTGCCCCTAACATCGCCGACCCCTATGTTATATTTATTAACCCCTAATCTGCCCCCCACAACGTCGCCGACACCTACCTACACTTATTAACCCCTAATCTGCCGAGCGGACCTGAGCGCTACTATAATAAATGTATTAACCCCTAATCCGCCTCACTAACCCTATCATAAATAGTATTAACCCCTAATCTGCCCTCCCTAACATCGCCGACACCTACCTTCAATTATTAACCCCTAATCTGCCGACCGGAGCTCACCGCTATTCTAATAAATGGATTAACCCCTAAAGCTAAGTCTAACCCTAACACTAACACCCCCCTAACTTAAATATAATTTACATCTAACGAAATAAATTAACTCTTATTAAATAACTTATTCCTATTTAAAGCTAAATACTTACCTGTAAAATAAATCATAATATAGCTACAATATAAATTACATTTATATTATAGCTATTTTAGGATTAATATTTATTTTACAGGCAACTTTGTAATTATTTTAACCAGGTACAATAGCTATTAAATAGTTAAGAACTATTTAATAGTTACCTAGTTAAAATAATAACAAATTTACCTGTAAAATAAATCCTAACCTAAGTTATAATTAAACCTAACACTACCCTATCAATAAAATAATTAAATAAACTACCTACAATTACCTACAATTAACCTAACACTACACTATCAATAAATTAAATAAACACAATTGCTACAAATAAATTCAATTAAATAAACTATCTAAAGTACAAAAAATAAAAAAGAACTAAGTTACAGAAAATAAAAAAATATTTACAAACATAAGAAAAATATTACAACAATTTTAAACTAATTACACCTACTCTAAGCCCCCTAATAAAATAACAAAGCCCCCCAAAATAAAAAATTCCCTACCCTATTCTAAAATACAAAAATTACAAGCTCTTTTACCTTACCAGCCCTGAACAGGGCCCTTTGCGGGGCATGCCCCAAGAAGTTCAGCTCTTTTGCCTGTAAAAAAAAACATACAATACCCCCCCCCCAACATTACAACCCACCACCCACATACCCCTAATCTAACCCAAACCCCCCTTAAATAAACCTAACACTAAGCCCCTGAAGATCTTCCTACCTTGTCTTCACCTCACCAGGTATCACCGATCCGTCCTGGCTCCAAGATCTTCATCCAACCCAAGCGGGGGTTGGCGATCCATAATCCGGTGCTCCAAAGTCTTCCTCCTATCCGGCAAGAAGAGGACATCCGGACCGGCAAACATCTTCTCCAAGCGGCATCTTCTATGTTCTTCCATCCAATGACGACCGGCTCCATCTTGAAGACCTCCAGCGCGGATCCATCCTCTTCTTCCGACGACTAGACGACGAATGACGGTTCCTTTAAGGGACGTCATCCAAGATGGCGTCCCTCGAATTCCGATTGGCTGATAGGATTCTATCAGCCAATCGGAATTAAGGTAGGAATTTTCTGATTGGCTGATGGAATCAGCCAATCAGAATCAAGTTCAATCCGATTGGCTGATCCAATCAGCCAATCAGATTGAGCTCGCATTCTATTGGCTGTTCCGATCAGCCAATAGAATGCGAGCTCAATCTGATTGGCTGATGGGCTCGGCCAATCGGATTGAACTTGATTCTGATTGGCTGATTCCATCAGCCAATCAGAAAATTCCTACCTTAATTCCAATTGGCTGATAGAATCCTATCAGCCAATCGGAATTCGAGGGACGCCATCTTGGATGACGTCCCTTAAAGGAACCGTCATTCGTCGTCTAGTCGTCGGAAGAAGAGGATGGATCCGCGCTGGAGGTCTTCAAGATGGAGCCGGTCGTCATCGGATGGAAGAACATAGAAGATGCCGCTTGGAGAAGATGTTTGCCGGTCCGGATGTCCTCTTCTTGCCGGATAGGAGGAAGACTTTGGAGCACCGGATTATGGATCGCCAACCCCCGCTTGGGTTGGATGAAGATCTTGGAGCCAGGACGGATCGGTGATACCTGGTGAGGTGAAGACAAGGTAGGAAGATCTTCAGGGGCTTAGTGTTAGGTTTATTTAAGGGGGGTTTGGGTTAGATTAGGGGTATGTGGGTGGTGGGTTGTAATGTTGGGGGGGGGGGTATTGTATGTTTTTTTTTACAGGCAAAAGAGCTGAACTTCTTGGGGCATGCCCCGCAAAGGGCCCTGTTCAGGGCTGGTAAGGTAAAAGAGCTTGTAATTTTTGTATTTTAGAATAGGGTAGGGAATTTTTTATTTTGGGGGGCTTTGTTATTTTATTAGGGGGCTTAGAGTAGGTGTAATTAGTTTAAAATTGTTGTAATATTTTTCTTATGTTTGTAAATATTTTTTTATTTTCTGTAACTTAGTTCTTTTTTATTTTTTGTACTTTAGATAGTTTATTTAATTGTATTTATTTGTAGCAATTGTGTTTATTTAATGTATTGATAGTGTAGTGTTAGGTTAATTGTAGGTAATTGTAGGTAGTTTATTTAATTATTTTATTGATAGGGTAGTGTTAGGTTTAATTATATCTTAGGTTAGGATTTATTTTACAGGTAAATTTGTTATTATTTTAACTAGGTAACTATTAAATAGTTCTTAACTATTTAATAGCTATTGTACCTGGTTAAAATAATTACAAAGTTGCCTGTAAAATAAATATTAATCCTAAAATAGCTATAATATAAATGTAATTTATATTGTAGCTATATTATGATTTATTTTACAGGTAAGTATTTAGCTTTAAATAGGAATAAGTTATTTAATAAGAGTTAATTTATTTCGTTAGATGTAAATTATATTTAAGTTAGGGGGGTGTTAGTGTTAGGGTTAGACTTAGCTTTAGGGGTTAATACATTTATTAGAATAGCGGTGAGCTCCGGTCGGCAGATTAGGGGTTAATAATTGAAGGTAGGTGTCGGCGATGTTAGGGAGGGCAGATTAGGGGTTAATACTATTTATGATAGGGTTAGTGAGGCGGATTAGGGGTTAATACATTTATTATAGTAGCGCTCAGGTCCGCTCGGCAGATTAGGGGTAAATAAGTGTAGGTAGGTGTCGGCGACGTTGTGGGGGGCAGATTAGGGGTTAATAAATATAACATAGGGGTCGGCGATGTTAGGGCAGCAGATTAGGGGTACATAGGGATAACGTAGGTGGCGGCGGTTTACGGAGCGGCAGATTAGGGGTTAAAAGTGTAATGCAGGGGTCAGCGATAGCGGGGGCGGCAGAATAGGGGTTAATAAGTGTAAGGTTAGGGGTGTTTAGACTCGGGGTACATGTTAGGGTGTTAGGTGCAGACGTAGGAAGTGTTTCCCCATAGGAAACAATGGGGCTGCGTTAGGAGCTGAACGCGGCTTTTTTGCAGGTGTTAGGTTTTTTTTCAGCTCAAACAGCCCCATTGTTTCCTATGGGAGAATCGTGCACAAGCACGTTTTTGAGGCTGGCCGCGTCCGTAAGCAACTCTGGTATCGAGAGTTGCATTTGCGGTAAAAATGCTCTACGCTCCTTTTTTGGAGCCTAACGCAGCATTTTTTTGGACTCTCGATACCAGAGTTAATTTTATGGTGCGGCCAGAAAAAAACCCGCGGAGCGTTAACAGCCCTTTTACCGCCGAACTCCAAATCTAGGCCAGAGTGTGGGAAAAGACCCGTGGGTCACATTTATTATGGAACAAGAGAACCGGCTGGAAGCAACAAGGCAAACCTATAACAGGTGGCAGCAATCTAGCTAGGAGAGTAAGCAACCCCCTGCTAGGAAGAAGGGCCGCCCCCGTGAATGCCTACACAAGCGGAGCTTAGCTGCACGCAGAAGGCTTAGGGAGTTCTCAGCATCTCTAGAATGGGGAAGGGACCCCAGGCGCGTGCCTGCAGAGACTACCCTCCCCTGGGCAGCCGTCACTCTACCTCTGATGGCAAACTGGGGTGCGGGCCAACCGCCACAAGAGACAGCCCAACAGGCACAGCTCTTGCCGCCACACTCATAGGTGTAACAAAATAGCATGCCTCAAATTACATAGGAACAGGTCAATGCCCCTCTCAGAGAGGTGCACCCCGTCCCTCCTGTAGAGGCTCCTCTCAGCCGTTGTGATGTTCCCGTGTTCCACAACAAAACATCCTAACTGTCCTAGGAAGATCCTAACTTCCCTATTAAGTTTCTTCCGGACCTGAAAGGCCACCCTGTGGGACTGCATCACTCAATCCTAGGGATGATATTGGACCACCCTAACTGTGCATTGGGAACCCACATCTGAAAAGGGTGCAGATCAGACTGAATCACCGCACTGAGCTGCTTGCATGGTAAGAGCCCCATATCATTCCCCCCTGGCGTGAATGATCATAACGTGGGGTTTCTCCCACCTATGCAACCCCATTCAGTAACTCAGACAGACCCTGCCAAGTTAGACCCCTACGCCCCAACCATCTAATGGTGACCCCCAGCTGACGCCCATCAGGTCTCGCAATCGCTCTCAGCTCTGCCCAATGGATGTAGGAGTGATCCGTGATCCACACTCTCAATAGACCTTCCCTCGGCCCTGCAAAGAAACAACAGTTAAACAGGGAACATTGCAAGGGAAACAAACATTCACATAGTTAAAGGCCTAACATACAATAGGTATCTCTTAGACCTCCATCTCCCCAGTGATCTAATATGGTCAGCAGACCAGCCTAAACCCGCAGCGGTGGTAGCCGCTCCAACCCTGAATGAGTGAGGAGCAATGACCCTCGGGTCAAAGCCCACTCTAGATGCCGCCCAGCCCAGGACTCTCCTGAATTGGAATCTTGTCAACCTGAAACCGTCCCCGTGAACAAGGAATTGCGACAGACAGGGCCGGTGCTAGACTGTTTTGCACCCTAGGCAAGACCAGCTACTTGCGCCCCTCCCCCCCATACCAAAAAAAAAATAAAATAAATTATTTCATACATTTGCTACTGGTTACTACAATACTAAGTGTCATTACATGACCTGCTGGCCACCCTAATGCAGGTAAGTAACTGACGGTAACTCACAAAACACAATCCTTCACTCCTTGGCTTTTAATGACATAGAAAAAATGGATTAAAGAGAAGCTATAGTGCATATTATTATTATTAATAATAATAATAACAATGATTAGAAACTTAAAAAATAGCCCTAGGTGAAATGGGATGCTTTCTGTCACTTACTGTTTGTGTGAGAGTAGCAGATAGGATGATCTGGGGGATATGTGATGTGTGTGCGTGTTTGTGTAGGGCAGTTAGGGTGAGCAGGGGGCTGTGTGTGAGAGGAAGAGGCAGGTAGGGTGAACAGGTGGCTGTTTGTGTAAGAGGGGCAGCTAGAGTGAGCTGTGGGCTGTGTGTAGGTGTGTGAGAGACAGGCAGCTAGAGTGAGCTGTGGGCTGTGTGTAGGTGTGTGAGAGACAGGCAGCTAGAGTGAGCTGTGGGCTGTGTGTAGGTGTGTGAGAGACAGGCAGCTAGAGTGAGCTGTGGGCTGTGTGTAGGTGTGTGAGAGACAGGCAGCTAGAGTGAGCTGTGGGCTGTGTGTAGGTGTGTGAGAGACAGGCAGCTAGAGTGAGCTGTGGGCTGTGTGTAGGTGTGTGAGAGGCAGGCAGCTAGAGAGAGCTGTGGGCTGCATGTAGGTATGTGAGAGAAAGGCAGATAGGGTGAGCTGGGGTATGTGTGTGTGTGTAGGGCAGGTAGTGTGAGTAGGGGGATGTGTGTGAGAGGAAGAGGCAGGTAGGGTGAACAGGAGTGTAGTGTATGTGTGTGAGAGACAGGCAGATAGGGTGAGCTGGGGTCTCTGTGTGTGTGTGTGTGTGTAGGGCAGGTAGGGTGAGCAGGGGGCTGTGTGTGTGTGTATGTGTAGGGCAGGTAGGGTGAGCAGGGGGCTGTGTGTGTGTGTGTGTAGGGCAGGTAGGGTGAGCAGGGGGCTGTGTGTGTGTGTGTGTGTGTGTGTAGAGCAGGTAGGGTGAGCAGGGGGCTGTGTGTGTGAGAGGGAGAGGCAGGTAGGGTGAACAGGAGTGTAGCGTATGTGTGTGAGAGACAGGCAGATAGGGTGAGCTGGGGTCTCTGTGTGTGTGTGTATGCGTGTGTGTGTGTGTAGGGCAGGTAGGGTGAGCAGGGGGCTGTGTGTGTGCGTGTGTATGTGTAGGGCAGGTAGGGTGAGCAGGGGGCTGTGTGTGTGTGTGTGTGTGTGTAGGGCAGGTAGGGTGAGCAGGGGGCTGTGTGTGTGTGTGTGTGTAGAGCAGGTAGGGTGAGCAGGGGGCTGTGTGTGTGAGAGGGAGAGGCAGGTAGGGTGAACAGGAGTGTAGTTTATGTGTGTGAGAGACAGGCAGATAGGGTGAGCTGGGGTCTCTGTGTGTGTGTGTATGCGTGTGTGTGTGTGTGTGTAGGGCAGGTAGGGTGAGCAGGGGGCTGTGTGTGTGTGTGTGTAGGGCAGGTAGGGTGAGCAGGGGGCTGTGTGTGTGTGTAGGGCAGGTAGGGTGAGCAGGGGGCTGTGTGTGTGTGTGTGTGTGTGTGTGTAGGGCAGGTAGGGTGAGCAGGGGGCTGTGTGTGTGAGAGGGAGAGGCAGGTAGGGTGAACAGGGGGGTGTTTGTGTAAGTGTGGCAGCTAGGGTGAGCTAGGGGCTGTGTGTGTAGGTGTGTGAGAGACATGCAGATGGGTGAGCTGGAGTCAGGTATCACATAAATAAGCTGCTCCTCTTTAGCAGTCTGGAAACCAACACAATCAAAGTCTGTAGAAAACATAAACAAGGGGGTGCCAAATAGCATCTCGTCTCATTGAACTGATGAAAAATATGAATCCAAAATAATCACTGACAATGAAAATTGAGACCAAAGGATTAGTGCACATATAGGGAGAACACAAATACAGACTATTTCATAAGCACCTGATGTGTATCCCTATAACCGTCAATTTGAATTCTTAGTATTAACTACAAAGTTCCAACAGGCTCAGCATTGTTACCCCCGCAGCTTGGAATAAAAAACTCCCAAACTCTCTATGGTAATAAAATGATGGCTCACCTCCTCACTCACGGACGCATGTCAACAGGCTGTAACCTCCTACCGTGTTCCCAAAAAACTCAAGCCACTACATTCTGCAGACAGTCCTCTTTCAGCTCTTTGTTCCACATGACAGCTCCTGAGCAATTTGATAGGAGATAATCGCTGGGGGGGGAGCAAACATCGCTTTCGGTACTTGAGTAAGACCAGTCAAATCACTTGCCATGCTGGTCTCCTGATCTCCCAGGCTTATTCCTCGAGGGAGGGGCCAATTCCCTGACCCTGAGTGTCCCGTGAAAAGCCAACCCAAATGCGGACGAGAACAGGGTAGCCTCGTAGGCAGACGAACACACTGCAGGCAAAGCCTGACACAGTACAAACAATCGGGTTCCCTAACGTCCTTTGTTCTGGGCACCATATGCCCCCAACCCCTCAATACCTGCCTAACCAGGAAGGTCTTAGAAGAGTCAGCAAGGCCATATAGCTTACAGAAGAAGGACACGGAGGTCAGTCGAGAACCGACCGCCCCCTTAGATACCCCATTACCTTTGAGCTCAGTGATCCATTCCAGAAGACCCCATTGGTCGCCATCACAAGATGGTTGGCCCATCCTATCACAGAAAGCAATCCACTCAGTCCAGTGCTTCACATAAGTGTTCCAGGTAGAAGGAGCAAGCGAAGAATGGATCATCCCTGTTACGGTACCAACAGGATACCAAGGGTTAATACCAGATGGAAGATGCCCTGAATGTGAGATCAGCAACTCACAACCCAGCTAATTCCCCCCTCAAACATGAGACCAGGCTCCACATTGAAGGTTAAAACAGAATGCACTTTATTGAAGGCTATATGCCCAGTATTTATGCAGGTCTGACCCCAGATGGGGGGTTGAAAGAATATTGTACAATAGATAGAGGGAAAACGCCCTTTGACATGATACAATAGAATTACATTACTTAAGCAGATAAACAATTTAGTCCTTCTTATCACTTGGGCGTCTGCTCTCTGGATGTGATTAAACAATGTGAATGTTTATCACTAAAACTTAATTACAACACACAATAGCTGATGCCAGCAACCTTGTATTTAGAAAATAGCTTCTTAAAGCTGAACAAAGTTAACTCTTTCAGTACTGACAGAAGGGTCTGTCACAATCCCGATCAAAGATCCCCATCCAGCACTACCTGCCAAGGTTACTGGCTTGTGTAGTTGCTCTTCTGGGCGATAAGGATCATCCCACCGCTGCCACCAATTGTTACGGTACCAACAGGATACCAAGGGTTAATACCAGATGGAAGATGCCCTGAATGTGAGATCAGCAACTCACAACCCAGCTAATTCCCCCCTCAAACATGAGACCAGGCTCCACATTGAAGGTTAAAACAGAATGCACTTTATTGAAGGCTATATGCCCAGTATTTATGCAGGTCTGACCCCAGATGGGAGGTTGAAAGAATATTGTACATTAGATAGAGGGAAAACGCCCTTTGACATGATACAATAGAATTACATTACTTAAGCAGATAAACAATTTAGTCCTTCTTATCACTTGGGCGTCTGCTCTCTGGATGTGATTAAACAATGTGAATGTTTATCACTAAAACTTAATTACAACACACAATAGCTGATGCCAGCAACCTTGTATTTAGAAAATAGCTTCTTAAAGCTGAACAAAGTTAACTCTTTCAGTACTGACAGAAGGGTCTGTCACATAGCTCCCTCCTAGTGGAACACTCCGGCAGACCCGGCTTGACCCTTTGGCGGGTCAACCTGGGGATGACCGGACTAGGAGGTGGTAGGCATGTCAGTTTGCCGGGACAATCCATCTGTATTCCCGTTATGAGAGAGAATTCCTGCCCATATAAATAAGGGTTCAACTTCTTCAGTGCCCAGACCAGGGCTAAACAGTCCTTCAAAATCTCATCAGCTTCTTTACGTGGTTTTTGTAGCTGCTCTTTATAGGTATCCACAATCCCTTCATACTGACATAGGGTGCCCTTGAGTTGCTGCACCTCACTATGAGCCAGCGTCAGCTTCTCCTCCAGTGTCGCTAAGTTTGTCTTTAATGTTTCATGTTCCACTCTCAAGCTGGTGTTTTCTGCAATCTGTCGGTGCAGCTTGTCTAGCAGAGATTCCCGTTCTAAACATGCTTTTTCCTCTGCGCTCCTCTTCTCTCCCGCTAGCACTGTTACGTGATTGTTTAACGTGACCATTTTATTCTCTACTTGACTCTTCTCCTTCATCAGCGCATTGTAACGGGACTTCCACGTATCAATAGCGGATAGAGATTTACTGAGCTCAGCGTCCTGGGGCTTAGCAGCAGGTGGGTCAGTCTCTGCTGCACGGATCTGGGCCCGGGTAGTCACAGGGTTAACATCAGCGGGACCCATAGGAGCATAGGCAGAAACAAGGGGGGCCAAGTTATTTCCAAGGAGAACATCAGCAGGTAAGTCCTTCATGACTCCCACATTCACAGGTCTAGCGCCCCCTCCCCAATCCAAATGTACCTGGGCAACAGGTAGGCGGAACACAGTGCCCCCTGCTACCCTCACAGCCACAGTGTCTCCAGTGTGCTGTTTCTCAGACACCAAGTTCTTTTGAAGCAAGGTCATGGTAGCACCAGTATCCCGTAGACCACTGACCTCCTTCCCATTCACTTTAACCAGTTGCCGGTTATTCCGGTGGGCAGCTTGCATGGGGTCTGCTTCATGTAGGATGCCCCAGCATTTTTGCTCCTCTACGTAGTGGGCCGCAGGCTGAGGGTTACGTGGGATTCCGCCGGCGGGTCTTCTCCAGGACTGTGCTTGGTTCGCTGCGTTTAGGGGACACTCTGGTCTTTTGTGCCCTAGTTGCTTACATCCAAAGCACCGAATAGGTTGTGAGTAGCCCTGCGAATTGAACCGGGCTCTCTGAGGGTAGTTTGTGGCCGGAGGCCGTGTGGTATAACGGTGCGCCGGGGGTTGGTAACTGGCAGCTGCTGGGGTGACTGGGGGTCTGTAATCCACTCTAGCAGGGGGCTTAGTGGTAGCAGTATCCAGTTTGCGGGCATCCGTATACTCATCTGCCAGACAAGCAGCTTCATGCAGGGTGGAGGGTTTACGGTCCCGAACCCACTCTCTAACTCCTGCTGATAACTTGTCAAAGCAATGTTCCAACAGGAATAGCTGCAGCACCTCTTCCCCAGATACGGCTTGGCACCCCGCCATCCAGTAAGATGCTGTGCGGTGCACCTTATACGCCCACTCAACGTAGGAATCACCAGCTAATTTAACAGTGTCTCTGAACCGCCTCCGGTATGCCTCTGGTGTAACCGCATACCTGGAGAGCAGAGCCTCTTTTACAGTATTATAATCCCCGACTTCCTCATCTGGAATGGCCCGAAAAGCCTCACTGGCCCGGCCGGATAATTTTCCGGATAATATCGTGACCTAGTCCTCTGCGGGTACCTTGTGTAGTGCACATTGCCTCTCAAAATCCGCAAGGTACCCATCAATCTCTCCTGTTTCCAGGAAGTTTTTAAAAGCTGCAAAATTTACTTTTCCCTTTTCCACTGGGGTTGCTGTGACTTGGGCTGCTGCAGCGCCGCTTAGGCGAAGTAGGTTGGCCTCCACAGCTGCTATGACCCGGTCGATAATTTCCGCAGATGGGTTGGGGCCATAATGTGCCAGTCTTATTTTAACCGCCCGATCAAAACTTGCTTCTTCGGGGGTTCTGTCTGATATGCTGGGCCCATTGGTTCCTTCGGTCCCTGGTACTCCTTCCATCTTAGTCAGTATTGTAATAATCCCCCTCTTCCTGAGGTTACTGGCTTGTGTAGTTGCTCTTCTGGGCGATAAGGATCATCCCACCGCTGCCACCAATTGTTACGGTACCAACAGGATACCAAGGGTTAATACCAGATGGAAGATGCCCTGAATGTGAGATCAGCAACTCACAACCCAGCTAATTCCCCCCTCAAACATGAGACCAGGCTCCACATTGAAGGTTAAAACAGAATGCACTTTATTGAAGGCTATATGCCCAGTATTTATGCAGGTCTGACCCCAGATGGGAGGTTGAAAGAATATTGTACATTAGATAGAGGGAAAACGCCCTTTGACATGATACAATAGAATTACATTACTTAAGCAGATAAACAATTTAGTCCTTCTTATCACTTGGGCGTCTGCTCTCTGGATGTGATTAAACAATGTGAATGTTTATCACTAAAACTTAATTACAACACACAATAGCTGATGCCAGCAACCTTGTATTTAGAAAATAGCTTCTTAAAGCTGAACAAAGTTAACTCTTTCAGTACTGACAGAAGGGTCTGTCACAATCCCGATCAAAGGTCCCCATCCAGCACTACCTGCCATAGATAATCAGGACAAAGGGATCCGTTAGCATTTTCTTGAGGAACTAACGCATAGACGGCTTCCTATTGAAAACGGGAAAGCGCATCTGCAATCCTATTCTGGACGCCAGGAACATGCCTAGCGCGGAACACGATGTTCAGGTGCAGACACCTCAGCACCAGCACCCTTAAGTTTTGCACCACTGAAGGAGAGCCAGACGTGAGCTTGTTAATAGCAAAAACAATGCTCATGTTATCTGTCCAGAATACCACTTCGCGGTCTCGGAGCTGGTCGCCCCAAATCTCGAGGGCCACTATGATGGGGAAAAGCTCCAAAAGGCACAGATTCCAAATCAGCCCCCTATCGACCCACGAGCGAGGCCACGGGCCGGCGCTCCATTGCCCAGACAAGTAGGCACCGTACCCATGGGACCCTGCTGCGTCCGTGAACAATTGAATCGCCGAGTTGGAAGGAACAGCCTTCCGCCACAGGCAGATACCATTAAAATGGCTCAGAATCTGCTCCCAGAACTCGAGGTCATCAACTATTTCAGTTGACACGCAGAACCTGCATGTTTGGGACTGCTCCCAGCACAACTGTCGTTCAACTCGCTGAAAGAAAATCCTACCCATAGGAATAATCCTGCCGGCAAAATTCTGGAGGCCCAGCAGAGTCTGAAGGTCCTTTATGGTCCTGTAAGGCTCGATTTCATGAACTTCACAGCCACCAACATGCGGGCAATTTTATCCTGTGGCAAATGACACTGTCTTGCCGCTAAGTCAATTTCAATGCCCAAAAAAGTTAGGCACGTATAAGGACCCTGGGTCTTGTCCTCAGCCAAAGGGACTCCCATTCTGGCCAGCAGTAGCCTAGTGACCTTCATCAAGAAAGCACATTCAGCAGACCCTGCACGCCCTACGAGCAAGAAGTCATCTAAATAGTGTGCCAGGCCATCGAAGCCAGCAACCGCCGTCAAGGCCCAATGCAAGAAACTACTGAAAGCTTCAAAATAGGCACAGGAGATGGAGCAACCCATAGACAAGCATTTGTCCATGAAATACATCCCCTCAAACCAACATCCCATGAGGCGAAAGGAGGAGAGGTGAATGGGAAGGAGCCGAAATGTGGATTCCACATCCAGTTTCGCTAAACAGGCCCCTGCCCCTGCCCTTCGGACCAGCGCAAGCGCATTGTCGAAGGACTGGTAATGAACCAAACTAAGCTCGGGAGAGATAGCATCATTAACCGACCGCCCTTTTGGAAAGGACAGGTGCTGAATGAGCCGAAACTTTCCCAGCTCCTTCTTTGGAACGACCCCCAAAGGGGAGATAACCAACCCCGGAATTGGAATCTCCCCAAACAGGCCAGCCATGCGACCCAAGGCTCTCTCTTTGCTCATTTTCTCCCTCACTACGCTTGGAAATTGATACGCAGACTTCAGATTCCTGCGAACAGAAAAACCCACAACTGCAGAGCCGACGGGGATAGTAAATCCCCATCTGAGACTGCCGCAAAGTAAATTGGCGGCCTTTTTATCAGGATAAAGCAGCAGCCATCTCTCAATTACAGCTACCCTCAGAGGGGAGGCTGCCCTTTCCAGCAGTGAAAGGCTTGGGGCCAAGACCCGGTCGCTCCTGGGAGCGACCACCGTCCTGGGATCTGGTACACTCGGAACCCGAGTGGCCACCCCCGCAGTGCTTACAAGCGTGGCAGAACTCACACACCATTCCCCTAGTGCAGAGCTTATCCTGGAATCGCCAGCAGACCCCTGTGGGCCGCCGTCGAGAACACTGGGAGGATCGGGTGCCGGAAGGTCCAGTGGGGACCTGCCCAGGTACGACCTGCTTTTCAGGCCCCAACTCCGCCCAAAGTCGCAAGTCTACATCCCCAAAAGACAGGAGAGGGTTACCAACCTTCTTCCTGCTAAACGCCATGTCGTAGTCTTGCCACGCCCCTTCCTTGTATCATTCATAAACTGTTTCAATGGAATCCTGATACTTCAGAATATCCAATGCCTGATCAGGGAATTTAGTTATATAGCATGATGCGTACACCTGAAAACATTTACGCCACTCGTCAAACGAATCAGGTCTTTTGAACTTCTTGGGGCCCGTACCGTCCTCCGCCATCTTTCTGGCAGTAGGCCTCAGCCGAGAGTTCAAACATGTGGACATATTTACCTTCCTGAATCCGCCGAACCATTTTAGACTTGAGATGCTCATGCAGGCTAAATGAGGGCCACGGATCCGTGTCCTCATACATAGCCGCCTTCCGTCTATTCGTCGCCTCAGGGTTATCAACTCCCGCTAGCGTGGGAAGTGTCGGCAACGGAAAACAGGGCTCCATGCGGGACAAGCCAGGGGGGAGGGGGAGACCCATGGCCTTTCTTTCCTCAACTAACCATTTCATCATCCTATACATTCTCTTCTGATCCTTGGCCTCCAACCCCAGTGATCTATCGCTTTCAGACCCATGAACTAAAGCCCCTATGCCCAGAAGACAAAATGGGCTTACCAGTTCCAAGAGGAGGCTGCACCGGCAAAGGATCAGAGGAAGTTGAAGGCTGCTCCTCTTCACCACGACCAACTGGACTGGACTGCACGGCAACCAAAGCATTCTGAGACTCCATGGTATCCTGAAATGAAAAATGAGAGAGAGGAGTACCACGGGGAGAGGACGAAGGCCGATCAACAAATGCATCAACCCCCCCTGGGCTAACACTCCTATGCCCTACGCAACAACACCGCATTAGCAAACTGGACCTGCCTGCCTGCGCCCCGTTCTGTGCTTATTGGAACCCCTTGGCATAAACTGGGTGTGCTGCAAGGGATTTTCTTAGCAGAAGCCCTTGTAATAAAGGCCGGGAGGCCCCGCTGAGAGCCACGCTCTCAGGTGACCTGTGTGCACCCCACAATGCACTGTGAGTGCTGCACGATGAGGCCGCACGGCTCCTACTAGGCCGTGAATTACTAGCGGCCCACTTCTTGCCCCTCGCCTGATTAGCTAATGACTGAGTCCCTAAATCAGTGATTGAAACTGGCATGCCCCCGGTCAGCTCATAAACACCAAGATTGCCCCTGCCTGAGGCTCGCTAGCCTGCCCATTGTCCCCACGTGGCCCCGGCCTTGGCCCCTTGAAGCACCAGACACATTGCCCCCAAGCGAGCACTGTACCCTGTGGCAAGCTGCACCCCCCCCCCCCCCCCCGAGGCACTCCTCTCTTACTTGAGTACCCCGGAGGCGAAGACGATGCTGCCCGCTTGCTGGTCTGATCCCAAGTGGCTGTACTGGAAGTGACGTCAGCGGATGTGACCTCACCGGAAACGGCCAAACCGGAAGTGACGTCATCCGGAGTAGACATGGCCTCCCACATGTAAGACGGTTCCCGTGCCGCAGACCGACGAGCTGGCGATGGAAGAGGAGACACAACGCCTACCGAGGGAAGACTACCGCCTGCCAGCACCGACGCTAAGGACTGGAGGAGCGTGACGGCAGCGGACACCGCATCACCAGATAGCGTAACCGACGGCGAAGGTAAGGCCGAGATGCTCCCACTAGGCCCAGCCACTGACACATTAGGGGGCAACATTTGAGAAAGGGGAGGAATAACCCCAAACCCGCCCTGGACCCCAGCACCCGAATCAAGAGGAGGGGGGAATGATGGAGGGACCGCAGACGGAGGGGCCTGAGAAGGGGGGACCACACGGACCTTGGGGTATAGGGAGGAGGAGACCGGGGCACGACTCACCGGGTCTTGGGGTGATGGTGGCACAACATCCTCCTCAGAGTCAAAGTCCCCTATCATAAGCTCTTCCAATTCATCCATCCTCACAGGCACTCCATGCTGCAGCAGACTGGTATCAGACAGAATGACAGATCCTGCAAGCTGTGAAGATTAGTTGGAAAGAGGGTCTGGGGCCTGTAACCTAGCTTCTTATAGGTAAGCTCAATCCCCACCCACACTAATGCAACATTGTTTCCACTTCACAGCAGCACACTCCTAAGGGCCTTAATTCTTATGTTTGTTATGGGCTATTCTGCCCTCCACTGTCTGTTACACTACAGGTAAATAAGCACACACACAACTCATGTACATAAACACACACAATCACACACACATTGTTACACTACAAACAAATAAGCACACACAACTAATGTACACAAATACAGAAAATCACACAGACTTACATATTATTAAACTACAGGTAAATAAGCACACACAACTCATGTACACAAACACACAATCACACACATATTGGTACACTACAGGTAAATAAGCACACACACACAACTCATGTACACAAATACACACATTGTTAAACTGCAGGCAAATAAGCACACACTGAAATCATGTACACAAATACACACACAATCAGACGTACACATTATTACACTACAGGCAAATAAGCACACACAACTCATGTACACAATCACACAGACACACACATTGTTACACTACAGACAAATAAGCACACACACAACTCATGTACACAAACACGCATACAATCATACACACACATTGTTACACTACAGGTAAATAAGCACACACACAACTCATGTACACAAATACACACACATTGTTACACTGCAGGCAAATAATCCCACACTGAAATCATGTACACAAATACACACACATTGTTACACTACAGGAAAATAAGCACACACACAACTCATGTACACATACACACAGAATCACACACACATTGTTACACTACAGGCAAATAAGCACACACAACTCATGTACACAAATACAAACACATTGTTACACTACAGGTAAATAAGCACACACAACTCATGTACACAAATACACACAATCACACAGACATTGTTACACTACAGGCAAATAAGCACACACACAACTCATGTACGCAAACACACAGATGCACATATTGTTAAACTACAGGTAAATAAGTTCACACAACTCATGCACACAATCACACACACTCACACAAATGTACACATTATTAAACTACAGGTAAATAAGCACACACACACAACTCATGAACACAAACACACACAATCACACACACACATTGTTACACTACAGGCAAATAAGCACACACACACAACTCATGTACACACACACACAATCACACACACACACACTGTTACACTACAGGCAAATAAGCACACACACAACTCATGTACACAAATACACACACACATTGTTATACTACAGGCAAATAAGCACACACGCAACTCATGTACACACACAAAATCACACACACACACACACACTGTTACACTACAGGTAAATAAGCACACACAACTCATGTACACAAATACACACACACATTGTTATACTACAGGCTAATAAGCACACACACAACTCATGTACACAAATACACACACACACTCACACACACACATTGTTACACTACAGGCAAATAAGCACACACTGAAATCATGTACACAAATACACACACATTGTTACACTACCGGAAAATAAGCACACACACAACTAATGTACACAAATACACACAATCACACAGACTTACACACTATTAAACTACAGGTAAATAAGCACACACAACCCAAGTACACAAACACACACAATCACACAGACACACACACACAAATACAGACAATCACACACACATTGTTACACTACAAGCAAATAAGCACACACACAACTCATGTATACAAACACACACAAACACATTGACACACATTGTTACACTACAAGTAAATAAGCACACACAATCACACAGACGTACACATTATTACACTATAGGCAAATAAGCACACACACAACTCATGTACACAAATACACACAATCACACACACATTGTTACACTACAGGCAAATAAGCACACACACAACTCATGTACACAAATACACAAACATTGTTACACTACAAGCAAATAAGCACACACACAACTCATGTACACAAATACACACACATTGTTACACTACAGGCAAATAAGCACACACACAACTCATGTACACAAATACACACACACATTGTTACACTACAGGCAAATAAGCACACACACAACTCATGTACACAAATACACACACACTCACTCACACACACACATTGTTACACTACAGGCAAATAAGCAAACACACAACTCATGTACACAAATACACACACATTGTTACACTACAGGTAAATAAGCACACACACAACTCATCTACACAAATACACACACATTGTTACACTACAGGTAAATAAGCACACACACAACTCATGAACACAAATACACACACATTGTTACACTACAGGCAAATAAGTACACACACAACTCATGTACACAAATACACACACACATTGTTACACTACAGGTAAATAAGCACACACACAACTCATGTACACAAATACACACACATTGTTACACTACAGGCAAATAAGTACACTCACAACTCATGTACACAAATACACACACACATTGTTACACTACAGGTAAATAAGCACACACACAACTCATGTACACAAATACACACACACATTGTTACACTACAGGTAAATAAGCACACACAACTCGTACATAATCACACAGACACAAACACATTGTTACACTACAGACAAATAAGCACACACACAACTCATGTACACAAACACGCACACAATCATACACACACATTGTTACACTACAGGTAAATAAGCACACACACAACTCATGTACACAAATACACACACATTGTTACACTGCAGGCAAATAATCCCACTCTGAAATCATGTACACAAATACACACACATTGTTACACTACAGGAAAATAAGCACACACACAACTCATGTACACATACACACAGAATCACACACACATTGTTACACTACAGGCAAATAAGCACACACAACTCATGTACACAAATACACACACATTGTTACACTACAGGTAAATAAGCATACACAACTCATGTACACAAATACACACAATCACACACACATTGTTACCCTACAGGCAAATAAGCACACACACAACTCATGTACACAAATACACACACATTGTTACACTACAGGCAAATAAGCACACACACAACTCATGTACACAAATACACACACACACTCACACACACACATTGTTACACTACAGGCAAATAAACACACACTGAAATCATGTACACAAATACACACACATTGTTACACTACCGGAAAATAAGCACACACACAACTAATGTACACAAATACACACAATCACACAGACTTACACACTATTAAACTACAGGTAAATAAGCACACACAACCCAAGTACACAAACACACACAATCACACAGACACACACACACAAATACAGACAATCACACACACATTGTTACACTACAAGCAAATAAGCACACACACAACTCATGTATACAAACACACACAAACACATTGACACACATTGTTACACTACAAGTAAATAAGCACACACAATCACACAGACGTACACATTATTACACTATAGGCAAATAAGCACACACACAACTCATGTACACAAATACACACAATCACACACACATTGTTACACTACAGGCAAATAAGCACACACACAACTCATGTACACAAATACTCAAACATTGTTACACTACAAGCAAATAAGCACACACACAACTCATGTACACAAATACACACACATTGTTACACTACAGGCAAATAAGCACACACACAACTCATGTACACAAATACACACACACATTGTTACACTACAGGCAAATAAGCACACACACAACTCATGTACACAAATACACACACACTCACACACACACATTGTTACACTACAGGCAAATAAGCAAACACACAACTCATGTACACAAATACACACACATTGTTACACTACAGGTAAATAAGCACACACACAACTCATCTACACAAATACACACACATTGTTACACTACAGGTAAATAAGCACACACACAACTCATGAACACAAATACACACACATTGTTACACTACAGGCAAATAAGTACACACACAACTCATGTACACAAATACACACACACATTGTTACACTACAGGTAAATAAGCACACACACAACTCATGTACACAAATACACACACATTGTTACACTACAGGCAAATAAGTACACTCACAACTCATGTACACAAATACACACACACACATTGTTACACTACAGGCAAATAAGCACACACACAACTCATGTACACAAATACACACACACATTGTTACACTACAGGTAAATAAGCACACACAACTCGTACATAATCACACAGACACAAACACATTGTTACACTACAGACAAATAAGCACACACACAACTCATGTACACAAACACGCACACAATCATACACACACATTGTTACACTACAGGTAAATAAGCACACACACAACTCATGTACACAAATACACACACATTGTTACACTGCAGGCAAATAATCCCACTCTGAAATCATGTACACAAATACACACACATTGTTACACTACAGGAAAATAAGCACACACACAACTCATGTACACATACACACAGAATCACACACACATTGTTACACTACAGGCAAATAAGCACACACAACTCATGTACACAAATACACACACATTGTTACACTACAGGTAAATAAGCACACACAACTCATGTACACAAATACACACAATCACACACACATTGTTACCCTACAGGCAAATAAGCACACACACAACTCATGTACGCAAAAAAACAGATGCACATATTGTTAAACTACAGGTAAATAAGTTCACACAACTCATGTACACAATCACACACACTCACACAAACGTACACATTATTAAACTACAGGTAAATAAGCACACACACACAACTCATGAACACAACCACACACAATCACACTGACACACACATTGTTACTGGTAAATAAGCACACACACAACTCATGTACACAAATACAAACAATCACACACACACATTGTTACACTACAGGCAAATAAGCACACACACACAACTCATGTACACACACACACAATCACACACACACACACTGTTACACTACAGGCAAATAAGCACACACACAACTCATGTACACAAATACACACACACACATTGTTATACTACAGGCAAATAAGCACACACACAACTCATGTACACACACACACACAATCACACATACACACACACACTGTTACACTACAGGTAAATAAGCACACACAACTCATGTACACAAATACACACACACATTGTTATACTACAGGCTAATAAGCACACACACAACTCATGTACACAAATACACACACACACACTCACACATTGTTACACTACAGGCAAATAAGCACACACTGAAATCATGTACACAAATACACACACATTGTTACACTACCGGAAAATAAGCACACACACAACTAATGTACACAAATACACACAATCACACAGACTTACACACTATTAAACTACAGGTAAATAAGCACACACAACCCAAGTACACAAACACACACAATCACACAGGCACACACACACACAAATACAGACAATCACACACACATTGTTACACTACAAGCAAATAAGCACACACACAACTCATGTATACAAACACACACAAACACATTGACACACATTGTTACACTACAAGTAAACAAGCACACACAATCACACAGACGTACACATTATTACACTATAGGCAAATAAGCACACACACAATTCATGTAAACAAATACACACAATCACACACACATTGTTACACTACAGGCAAATAAGCACAAACACAACTCATGTACACAAATACACACACATTGTTACACTACAGGCAAATAAGCACACACACAACTCATGTACACAAATACACACACATTGTTACACTACAGGCAAATAAGCACACACACAACTCATGTACACAAATACACACACACATTGTTACACTACAGGCAAATAAGCACACACACAACTCGTGTACACAAATACAAACACACTCACACACACACATTGTTACACTACAGGCAAATAAGCAAACACACAACTCATGAACACAAATACACACACACACTCACACACACACATTGTTACACTACAGGTAAATAAGCACACACACAACTCATCTACACAAATACACACACATTGTTACATTACAGGTAAATAAGCACACACACAACTCATGTACACAAATACACACAATCACACACACATTGTTACACTACAGGCAAATAAGTACACACACAACTCATGTATACAAATACACACACACATTGTTACACTACAGCTAAATAAGCACACACACAACTCATGTACACAAATACACACACATTGTTACACTACAGGCAAATAAGTACACACACAACTCATGTACACAAATACACACACATTGTTACACTACAGGCAAATAAGTACACACACAACTCATGTATACAAATACACACACACATTGTTACACTACAGGTAAATAAGCACACACACACAACTCATGTACACAAATACACACACATTGTTACACTACAGGCAAATAAGTACACACACAACTCATGTACACAAATACACACACATATTGTTACACTACAGGTAAATAAGCACACACACAACTCATGTACACAAATACACACACACATTGTTACACTACAGGTAAATAAGCACACACACAACTCATGTACACAAATACACACACACATTGTTACACTACAGGTAAATAAGCACACACACAACTCATGTACACAAATACACACACACATTGTTACACTACAGGTAAATAAGCACACACACAACTCATGTACACAAATACACACACATTGTTACACTACAGGCAAATAAGTACACACACAACTCATGTACACAAATATACACACACATTGTTACACTACAGGTAAATAAGCACACACACAACTCATGTACACAAATACACACACATTGTTACACTACAGGCTAATAAGCACACACACAACTCATGTACACAAATACACACAATCACATACACATATTGTTACACTACAGGTAAATAAGCACACACACAACTCCAGTGGGTACTACAGCAGAGTGCTAATTGAGCATGGTAAATGTTATTATAAGGAGTAAAGTATTAGCATTTGAGAGGATTTCTGAGTGTGCACTAAACCACTATGCACAGTGTGAGACAGACTTGGCACTTCAGTTTGTACAGTGTGTGCCTGAGTCAGACAGCAGATCACTTTCATTTGCAGAGGAGGTAGGACTTACTGAGCAAATGTTTTTTATTTCTTTGTGCAGTTTCAGATTGTAACTTCAGTGTGGTAGTAGTGGTATGGTGGGGCCAGGGGTCCATAAAAACACATTTTTTTTATCTAAGATATTTACATCTGCATAAAATGTTATACTCTCAGACTAAGATTGCTCAGTGTTTGAAATGAGACAGGTTAACTTAACACTGTTCAGTTTACACTACAGATGACTTAATTTTGAAATACATACAAACAAGCCTAAATCCGGCATTTAACCAGATCTAATGGTATGAGTACCACAGCTTATGGTTCCACCAAGACCTTAAGGGATTAAATGCCTATCAGTTGTTACCAGCAGAGAGGAACATAACATAACTTAACCTTTAAATAACTTAACTAAGGAATAAATAAGACACAGAAACTGAGTGTGGGTAACATTTTTGACCGTCACGGGTCAAAACATTTATTGACTGAATAACTTCAGAAAAACTGAACCGACAGGCAAGATGGCGGCAAGAAATTATCCCTAAACATAACCCAGCGCTGCTGGAGTTAAACGGCCCAAAACGGAAACTGCAGAAGAGAGGCTCTCTGCTCAAGGAAACGCTACTGAGGGGTGTCAAGCTCTTGTGACCCACCCACAAGGGGAAGGAGGGGCACCCCACGTGCACATGGGGACGTCCACCCTTCTCACTTTCAGATCGGTCATCGCTCACCCTTTTTCGCCATTTCCTACGCAACAGGGCCACTACCTCCCGCCACAAGATAGCATGAAAATGCTACCCTTGCCGCCACCCTATTCAACCACAACCTGCTTATAGGCGGGTTGCTATAGAATTCCTAATATCAGTAATAAAGATATCTAGGGCTACGTTCTCTAGGTGAACCCTATCCCTCCTATAGTACTGAACCTTGTCGGCCGTGATGGAATATTGCCTAACAACGAATCCTCCCACCCTCGTGATGGTCTTGCCTAATGAGGCATTTATCTTTTATCGCACCCTATAGGCTGCACTGTGACTAGCCATGTGACGCAATTCCAGTCTGGGAATAATATTGGACCACCCAATCATAACGTTCGGGATTCTGGTCCTTATCCATGCAATCCTGGCCTGCATGATCTTTATCAATTCTAACACTGGAATGGCACCCATATCGTTACCCCCAAGGTGGATAAGCAAAATGTGAGGCTTACCCCAGCGTACCAGGGCCTCAGATATAAGGGGGGCTAGCCTAGGCCAACACATACCCCGTTCCCCAACCATCTAACTGATGCCTTATGGGAAGGGAACCCCAGGGATTGGCCCCCAGGAAGGGATAAGCAACGGATGTAAGCCCAATGCACATATGAGCGCCCAAAGATCCACACTTTCTTAGCGCCGCTTGATGCACCTGCAATGACAAACAGCGTAAGGAACACAAAACAGGCTGGTTAACTTAACATGAAGCGCATGTGCTCATGCGCGAAACGCGTCAGATAGGAGTCTACCCTGTGTCTCCTGTGGAAGCCTGTTTCTGAATAAACCCTTGTTATTTACTGGATGACTCAGCGTTTCTTTTTCCTCGTTCTATAACTTAACATTAAACAACTGGGCGAACATATCCCCTGTATCTATTAGAACGCCCTCTCCCCAAATGCCGAATAGCTTCCGCCGAGGAGCCTGTCAGCGCAGCATTAGTTGCGGCCCCTATGCGAAAGGAGTGGGAAGCTATCTTAGTGACATCTAAACCTGCTATTACCGCCGTCTTCGCTAAGACCTTGCAGAACTGATAGATGGATAGCGCGTTGCCATTAGCATGCATTAATAGAGACCCCAGGTTTGCGGGCCTACATTCCCAGAATTGAGTCAGGGCCGAGACTGGGCAGCATGACCCTAATGTCTTGAGCATGGAAATCCACACCCCTTTGCCCTGCTGATCTGTTTTTGAACGGGGCAAGTACAGCAATAGAGAATCCGCTGAAAAAATGCAAATGAGCAGCCAAAAAGCCCTTGTCCACTTGTGTTTTTGAGGGGGATACTAATTCGCCCACCCTAAGAGCTGCTGAATAAGCAAGGACGAAGGCTGCACAAAATAACAAAAACTCATATTGCATGGTGCACACCTGCCATAACGCCTCGACCAGCTGCTCAAGCTGGGCTAAAGTAATGGGCTCTCTAGGGTCTTTATGCTAGGGTTGCGATCTCCCCCAACCTTTCACTACCTGACGTACAAAAAATGAACTAGTTGGGTCAGGCATGCCCATGGTACGAAAGAAAAATGACAAAGCTGCCAGCCAAGAATGAATAGCATCGTGACAAGCCCCCGACTGTCTAAGACTCACCAGCCAGTCACACAATGTAACCTGTGATGCCTCCACCGCCTACAAATTCCGATCGTGACAAAATCGTTCCCATTCATCCCACAAGCTAACATAAGAGCGACAGGTTGATGGAGCTAGCGAAGCATGAACTAAAGGGAGCAGGGATATCCGGGACTTAGAAGCTGCCAAAGAGAAGCAGGACAGGGTAAACCTTTTGGAGCAGCATTAGGTGCCAGGCATCTGAAAGTCACCCAATCGAACCTTGACAGAGCGTCAGCAAGTATGTTATTAACCCAAGGGACATGCTGAGCTTGAAATTGAACATTAAGCTCTAGCCACCGCAACACCAGGCGTCTCAGCAGGCAAACCACCACAGCTGATGTTGCTGATAAATTCTTTACGGCATGAACAACACTGAGGATGTCCGTCCAGAAAACCACAGTCTTATTTGCAAAGCATGTCCCCCATAATTCAACCGCTAACACTATCGAAAAAGTTCTAATAGGGTGAGGTTACGTGTCAAACCCCTTTCTTTTCAGTCTGGGGGCCAAGGACCTGCCGACCATAGCCCTTGAAAATAAGCCCCGTAGCCTTTGGACCCGGCTGCATCAGTAAATAAGTGAAATGATTGGTTAGATGCAGGGGGTGAATGCCAAAGACAGATGCCATTAAATTTTTTTAGGAAGGCCTCCCATACTTGCAAGTCAGCCCTCATGCCATCAGTGATGCCGATTCTCTTTGAAGGTGAGGAAGGACCCCTTAGTTTACTTTCCAACCTTCTATTAAAAACCCTTCCCATGGGAATAACTCTCCCAGCAAAATTAAGGAGGCCTAGTAAAGATTGAAGTTGGCGTAGGGCAATAAAACAACTGGCAGAGATTGATTGAACTGCTAGTAACATAGATTGCACCTTGTCAGGAGGCAACCTACACAACTGAGCCACCATATCAATTTGAATACCCAAAAATGTAAGACAAGTGCAAGGGTCCTCGGACCTGTCTTCGTCAAGGGGGACCCCAAATTGTGACATAAGATTTCTCATGATCTGCATGAGTAGCTGGCAATCCTGCGAATCCTGTCTTCCCACGATGAGATAGTCGTTGAGGTAGTGAGCTATGAAATCACCACCCACCAACTGGTTAACAGCCCAATGCAGAAAAGTTCTAAAGGTCTCAAACAGAGCACATGAAAGGGCGCAACCCATAGGAAGGCAGCGATCAACATAGTAACCGCCTTCAAACTTCATTCCCATAAGGTGAAAAACTGCTGGATTTAACGGCAGCAAGCGAAAGGCAGCCTCAATGTCTAACTTTGCAAGTAAGGCCCCTTCACCAGCCACCCTCACCAACTCAAGAGCACTATCAAATGATTGGTACTTTACTGAGCTAAGCTCTCGGTTAATGCCATCATTAACAGAACTGCCCTTGGGGTGAGAGAGGTGTTGTATTAAACTAAATTTACCGGCATCCTTCTTTGGGACAACCCCCAAAGGAGACACTATTAGATTTGGCAGTGGTGCGGCAGGGAAAGGGCCAACAATCCTACCCAAACTGATTTCTTTAGTCAGTTTAGCCCTAACTACATGTGGATACTGATAAGCAGACTTCAAGTTTCTAATGCAAGAGGCCCCCCCAATACTCTGCATTATGGTAATGTGAAAGCCATGAGTGAAACCGTCTAGCAACAACCTTGCTGCATGATGGTCAGGGTAACGGCGCAGCCAGGGCTCAAGGACGTGAACTCTCACCAGAGTTGGTGCCCTTTGTAACAGCAGCAAATCTGTTTGAGGCTCTACCCATTGTAACGTCCCTTTTCTTTGGGCATTTGTTGCCAGAGTGTGGTCCGCCACAGAACTTACAGGAGCTACCCCTTTCACTTTTTCCTTCTTGAAATGCCCAACAGGAACCTCCCTTACGTTTACCCTTTGGGGAATGAAAGGACTGGCCAGGGGTGCCAGTAGATGTAGAGGCGGAAGTATGAGGGCCCAGGCGCTGCCAAAGATGGGTATCAGTGGTGTTAAACGTGAGCACCGGGTTCCCAGCAATCTTTTGCCTGAACTCCGAATCATTATCCCTCCAGGCCCCGTCACCATACCTCCTCTGTATCCAGTGAATGTTATCTGTATATTTCAAGATAGCATGACACTGACTGGGGTATTTTTCTAAATAACATGACAAATACACTCTGAAACAGACCAGCCATTCATCAAATGTTTCTGGGCACTTGAACCTTTTAGGGCCAGTGCCATTAGAGCTTCTCTCTTTCTGTCTGTAAGCTTCCGCTGAAAGCTTGAAGACATTCAGATATTTGCCTTGCTGAATTTTCCTGACTGTTTTAGGTTTCAGGTGTCCATGCAAGGACGGTGTATAGGCGGGCAATGAATCACCTTGTAAGGCAACCTTTCTCTATGAAATGAGGCTAGGTAAAGGGCGGTCGACTAATGGGCCTTGAATTTCCGGGGAATGTTGATCTAATGCTAATTGCGGCTGCTGCTGCTGCTGCTGCTGACCTGCTCTTTTAACAGTACCCCCTTGGAATTCTTGCCACATCTTTCTTACCATTGAAAACATACATTTTTTGCCCTTTAGTCTTAAGCCCCAATGATGTGTCACTGTCAGAGTCTGATTCAGTTAAAGATAATTCTGACATGTCAGGTCGGTCATGTATAAATGTCCCAGCCTTTCCGTCTGCCGATGCTGCCGCAGCTTGACTGATGACCGCTGCTGGGATTCCTCTCGCTGTTTCACCACCTGCTGTTTGTGGGATGTCAGCCGCTGAACCTGGATTACCCTGTGCTCCTACTGGGTTAGGTGCCTGGAACGAACCGGGACCACCGGCAAAACAGAGTCAACAGAAGCAACACCCTGCAAAATAGATAAGATTTTTGCAAGCACAACGAACACTGGAAGTGGAAGGATTAGCATTCTCCACTCTCACAGCCTCATTACCAGTTGTACTAGGATGTGACCTTGCCTTGAACCCTGACACACTCTGCAGCTGAGGGCTGGGATTAATCTGCCTTAACCTAACAGTGTCTGTAGTGCATAATGGAATGCTGTCACTAAGGTTAATGGGAGGGTTCTGAACATTCACACCATCCATAACAATATTCCCTGGTATACTTCCTAATGTGTTCATGTTATGCTGCTCATTCACGCTATCAGGTGCAATGTTAAGCAGTACATTCACCATCTAATTCGAAATTGGAACCTGTATGGGTGTCCGTGGTGATGCCCTAGTATTTACACAAACATTTCTCACATCATGCGACACAAATTGGTTAGAAACCCCCCCGCAGTATTACTGCATTCATGAGTCCCACCAAGTAACATACTGCTACAAACTGAGTCACTCGTATTAGTCGCAAGACGCTCATGCATTTTCACCCTTGGTTGCCTTAGTGTTCTATGTAACTGAGTAAATGACCTTCTATCACTTTTCTGACATACCCCTTTTGACCCCTTGTAACGAGTATTTCCTCTGTTTCCTTGTGATACATTTGACATGGCACCTTGCCTACTTGATGCGATATTCACTGAGGCCCCGCCCCTCCTAATTGGCACTTTGCTATTGCCCCTTTGAAAAACACTTTTTGCCCCTCTAATTGGCCCTGAGGAGCTAGGTAATCATTTCCCCACCGGTGTCCTCTTAAGGTGCTCACCTGCATTGCTCCCAAGAGGACCCGGTCGATCACCTCCATCCTGCTCCGTGTCTGGGCCTAAATGCAACGATATGACGTCCCCGGAAGGGGCCCAGACGCCCACTTCCGGAAACGCCGAAGATGCCGCTGGTATGGGAACGCCGGGAGGAGCCATGGCCGCCGCCAGGGACACGAGAAAGGAAAAAAACACCGAAGCTGCTGACGGAGGGATCGCGTAGAACAATGATGTCACCGACGCCGCAGGTAAGTTAATTTCGGCTATATGATGAACCGCCGACGCCACCGATGCCTCACTAACAATCGGGCCATGCAGACCAGAAGTCTGATTTATTGGGAGCCCCACTGAATCACCAATTTTCTGGCCCCTATGAGCCCTAACATGATGAAGGCCCGGGGGGTCATTAACTACATAAGGGGCGAGGTAACCCGCGGCCGCCGCCAGCGTATGTCAGAAGAAATTTTCCTTATTAAATCCAAAACTGGGACCGATCCCATATTGTTCCCCCCTAGATACAAAACAATAATGTGAGGCTGCCCCCACCTCCTGTGCGCATCCTGCAGAAGGGCAGGCAAATTGTCCTAGGTTAAACCCCTCCGCCCCAGCCACCGAATGTTGGCCCTGGATGAGGGAAATCCCAACTGCTGCCTGTCTGGCAGTCGCAGGGCCCGAATTGATGCCCAATGCACGTAAGAGTGCCCAACTATCCACACATGAATAGTGGCTGAATTCTTGCCTGCAATAACAGGATACAATGCTGAGCCAAAAACACAAACCCATGTAATCAGCATCACAACCTCCCTTTAAAGCCGAAACCCCCCAAGTGAGCCCTGAAACCCCCTTAGATTGAACCCAACCCTAAGGGAGCTACTCCGATAAGGGGCAAATATACAACTTAAATCTGCCAGATTTTCACTGCCCTAGTCGCTTGATATCCGCCTCAGAAGACCCACTGCTAGCTGCGCTTGTCGCCGCCCCAATCCTAAAGGAGTGGGACCCGATCCTTTCTAGGTCAAGGCCCGCAGCCTTCACCGCTCTAGCAAGCACCTTTTTAAATTGAAACACCGACAGTGAGGAGCCATCCTCGTGCACAAACAACTGACTAGAATCTCGAGGGCGCACCTTACAAAACTCATCGAAACTCGCCACCGGGCAACACTCCGGAAATTCATGCTTGTGCAGTGAGAGCCATGCCCCTGTAAGGTGCGTGTACCCTTTAAGGAACTTAAATACAGATATCCTGTTTGCTCTTGTTATATTACTGTCATATGATTATTGTGGCAAACCTCGCCACTTATGAACTATGCAGGAATTGTTATTTAGGCTAATGGTTAAAATGTATGTTAAACTGTATGTTACTGTTTAAACTCCCTGCTGTTTCAGTTGGGAAACCCCTTGTAGGGGATTTAATCAGGAAAATGGCTTCTGACATACGCTGGCGGCGGCCGCAGGTTACCTCGCCCCTTATGTAGTTAATGACCCCCCGGGCCTTCATCATGTTAGGGCTCATAGGGGCCAGAAAATTGGTGATTCAGTGGGGCTCCCAATAAATCAGACTTCTGGTCTGCATGGCCCGATTGTTAGTGAGACATCGGTGGCATCGGCGGTTCATCATATAGCCGAAATTAACTTACCTGCGGCGTCGGTGACATCATTGTTCTCCGCGATCCCTCCGTCAGCAGCTTCTGCGTTTTTTTCCTTTCTCGTGTCCCTGGCGGCGGCCATGGCTCCTCCCGGCGTTCCCATACCAGCGGCATCTTCTGCGTTTCCGGAAGTGGGCGTCTGGGCCCCTTTCGGGGACGTCATATCGTTGCATTTAGGCCCAGACACGGAGCAGGATGGAGGTGATCGACCGGGTCCTCTTGGGAGCAATGGTGGCCACCGCCAGGTGGTCTATATAGAGGGCCGACGCGTCCAAGGGCTGCGTGACTCTGGGGCCACCATAACCTTGCTCCGGCAACATTTAGTACCCACCAATCAACTCACCGGAGACTGTGTAGCTGTCTGGGTGGCCAGGGGAGCCATTTACAAGATTCCCACGGCCAAAGTACACTTGGATTGGGGAGCAGGGTCGAGGAACGTAGAAGTGGGCCTTATGCAAAATTTGCCCGCAGACGTTATTTTGGGCAACGACTTAGGGGAGCTGACTTCAGCGTTTGCACCCCGAACCTCCCCACAAGCAGCACTGCCCACGGTTACCCAACAACAGGCCCGCACTAACGCACTGGCTGATCACTCTGAGGCTCAGGTAAGCAATCACCCCCCTAATGTCTCTTGGGCCCCTCCACTAGAGTTTGGTAGCGAAGTGGCCACTGACCCCTCGTTGCAAGTATATAGGGATAAGGTAGACCAGAATCAGGCGGGGTTGGAAGGAGAGAGGTACGGTTGGGACAAGGGGTTACTGTACAGGTATGCAGAGAAGATAGTGGCTGGATCTATTCCCCTGTCCGTTCAGCAGTTAATAGTACCTCAGAGGTATAGACGAGAACTGCTATGGGTTGCCCACGATATTCCACTGTCAGGCCACCTAGGAGTTAGTCGGACGAAGCACCGCCTAACTCAGAATTTCTTTTGGCCAGGGATCACCAAAGATATTAGGCAGTATTGCCAGACGTGTGACACCTGCCAACGAGTAGGGAAAAGAGGAGACCGATATAAGGCGAAGCTACACTCCCTCCGCATAATAGAGGAGCCTTTTAGTCGAGTGGCGGTGGACCTCATTGGCCCCCTAGCCAAGCCTAGCCCCTCAGGAAAGAGGTATATACTCACGGTCGTGGATTATGCCACCCGATATCCCGAGGCAGTGGCTCTGGCTAATATTCATGCGGAGACCGTGGCGGATGCCCTCATCAGAATCTTCTCCCGCATGGGATTTCCCCGGGAGATTATTTCGGACCGGGGCACCCAGTTTACGGCCGAGATTACCCACCAGTTGTGGAGAGCATGTGGGGTGAAACCCATTGTAAATTCCGCTTATCACCCCCAGCCTAATGGGCTCTGTGAACGGTTTAATGGAACACTGAAACAGATGCACCGCACGTTCATGGATACCCAGAAGAACTGGGAGCGGTTTCTACCCCATTTGCTTTTCGCCTACTGGGAGGTACCTCAGGAGTCCACGGGGTTCTCTCCCTTTGAATTATTATTCGGAAGGAGGGTACGGGGTCCCCTAGACTTAATCCGAGAGCATTGGGAGGGGGAAGTCACTAGTGACGGTACTCCTATCGTACCATACGTGCTGGAGTTTAGGGAGCGCCTGGAGGCCCTGACTCAGACCGTCCGCTCCAACCTTCAGGCGGCTCAAACCCGTCAGCGCCGTTGGTATGATAGGGGCGCCAGGGACCGCAGTTTTCAGACTGGGCAGAAGGTGCTAATCTTAAAACCGGTCAAAAATGATAAACTGCAGGCCTCCTGGCAGGGCCCATACAAGGTAGTGGAACAAATCTGTGACACCACCTATGTGATCGGCCCATGTACTGGAGCAGGCGGTAGACGCATGCTCCATGTAAATATGTTGAAGCTGTACCATGAACGCGCAGAGGAGGTGAATGCTATTTGCGCCCCTGCCGCGGACGACGCAGACAGTTTACCTCTTCCCGACCTCCTAGGAATGAAGAACCGGAACGAAGGTCTGGGAGAGGTACAATTGGGTGAGCGGTTAAGTCCTCGGGAACGAGCTCAAATAGCAGAGCTACTGCATGAAAAGAGAGACACGTTCTCCAACGTGCCTGGATATACCCGACTGGCCACCCATAGGGTAGAAACCCCAGGTCACCTCCCCATGCGTCAACCTCCTTACCGCATACCAGAATCGGTGAGAGAACATATGCGGAAGGAGATTGACGAGATGCTACAGTTAGGAGTGATTGAGCACTCGGACAGCCCCTGGGCCTCGCCGGTAGTTCTAGTGCCGAAGCGGGACGACACGACCCGCTTCTGCGTAGACTACCGGAAACTTAATGATAAAACCGTCTCTGACGCCTACCCTATGCCCCGGATAGATGAGCTCCTGGATAAAATGGCTCGAGGCCAGTACCTCACCACCATATATCTGTGTAAGGGGTACTGGCAGATCCCACTAGCCGAGGATGCCATCCCCAAATCAGCGTTCGTCACCCTGTTTGGCCTATACCAATTCAAGGTCATGCCATTCGGGATGAAGAACGCTCCGGCTACTTTCCAGCAAATGGTAGATCAGCTACTGGATGGGTCCCAAGAGTACGCATGCGCCTATTTAGATGACATAGCTATATTTAGCAGCTCCTGGGACGAGCATTTGAACCATATAGGGGCGATCCTAGATTGCATTAGGGAGGCAGGATTAACCCTTAAGCCTAGCAAATGTCATATAGGAATGGCGAAGGTCCAGTACCTAGGGCACCGAGTAGGTAGCGGGCAGCAGAAGCCCGAACCAGCCAAGGTAGAGGCCATAGCCAAGTGGCCCACTCCCCCTTTGCAAGACCCAAGTGCTAGCCTTTCTAGGTACCGCAGGCTATTATAGGAAGTTTGTACCTAATTATAGTACCCTAGCCAAACCCCTCACCGACCTCACCCGTAAAAACCTTCCTAAGATTGTTACCTGGAGCCCAGAGTGTGAACAAGCATTCCAAGAACTGAAAAACGCTCTCGTAAATGCCCCTATCCTTGCTGCCCCGGATCCAACTAAACACTTTCTCGTCCATACAGACGCTTCAATGTTTGGATTGGGAGCCGTGCTGAGCCAAGTCGGGGCTGATGGCAGCGAGCATCCTGTGGCCTACCTAAGCAGGAAACTGTTACCCCGAGAAGTTAGCTACGCTGCCATCGAAAAGGAATGCCTGGCTGTGGTGTGGGCCCTCAAGAAACTTCAGCCATATCTATATGGACAACAATTTTCCCTGCTCACAGATCACAACCCGTTGGTGTGGCTGAACAGGGTATCCGGAGACAATGCCCGGCTGTTGCGCTGGAGTTTGGCGCTGCAGCCGTTTGACTTAACAATCCATTACCGACCTGGGAAGCAAAACGGCAACGCCAACGGGTTGTCCAGACAAACTGAACTTGAACCTTGATCTGTGAACACTCCTCCGGACCTCCCCAAGCCAATCCGTTGGGATCAGACTGGGTATGCCGGTTTGGTTCTGGGGGAGCATTGTGGCAAACCTCGCCACTTATGAACTATGCAGGAATTGTTATTTAGGCTAATGGTTAAAATGTATGTTAAACTGTATGTTACTGTTTAAACTCCCTGCTGTTTCAGTTGGGAAACCCCTTGTAGGGGAGACTGTTTTTAAAAAGTGTTTTTTTTTTTTCTGTTGAAGAAAAAGTTGTTGTTGACTCCCAAGCTATGTGTCGTCTAGTTCTTGGTGGAAAGGGGTTATTATTACAATTACCAAGAGTAGTTATTTGCTTGTCTCTGCCTACCCAAAAGATATTACAGATCCTACTGCCTCTCTGTTACAATTACCAAGAGTAGTTATTTGCTTGTCTTTGTTTACCAAAAAGATATTACAGATCCTACTGCCTCTCTGCTACAATTATCAAGAGTAGTTACTTGCTTGTCTCTGCCTACCCAAAATATATTACAGATCCTACTGCCTCTCTGCTACAATTATGTTTCCTATTTAGAACAAATACAAGCAGAAACAATGTGTTTATCTGAACCACTTTCTAGTTGAGAGTATCATTTTAAGTGAGTTGAATGCAACTATCTGATTAAATTTAAGTTTGTGTCACTACTTAGACAGAATCCCTCTATTGAGTGAAAGGAAATCTTAGTTAGCAGTGAACAATATTATTAAGTTATTGAGAGATTCCTTAGAATGTTCTCAGTTCAGGTTTATATGCAGTTAGTTTCTTTGCAAGTAACTGCCATCTGTAGGCAAAAGTTATGTATCAAATTGGACAAGTTTAGCCTGAACAATATAGGCAGTTTTACGATGAACCACTGTATTTGTGTAAGCTGTTGCACTAAATACAGGTAAGTAATTGGCTGAGGATAACTTATATTACGAAGTTATTTTCTTCAAAAAGTCTCTCCTGATAGGCAATATGACAGAGTCTTTTAATATACTTGTATCAAGTTACCGGAATCCGCTCGGTAAGATGTTGATCCACCGTTGAGAGGGAGCAGGCAGAGAGACTGGTGGTGAGTTTGGCTGGAAAGTCTAAACCGGAAGTGACCAGAGCGGTTAGCAACTCCTCCGTTATGGGAGATACTCGATGTTGTGACAGTCTGTGAGGGAGGAATGAGACAAGGCAAGGAAATTCAATGGAAATGAATATTTACATGGAAGTCAGTACTTGCGATAGCGTAAGTTCAATTTCTGAAATAAAACTGATTCCTCCTTATGCTGCGAGTTCAGTTGCTGAGGTAGCCGGTTAGAAGCAAGGTGCTGCTGTTGTTAATTTACTTCTGACGGAGAGAGGAGGTGAAACTCCGGAGGGTTGTTCTTACTGGAACAAGAAAGGAGGCTTGGTTCTTCAGGTGTTGTGAGGTCACAATCTAGAATAACTAATCAACGTTACCTGTCTGTGTGGTGTATTTAAAGGAGCGGTAGCCAATTAGAGCAGACATGAATAAAAGTTATAGTTAAAGGCACAGTAACCCTGACAGCCCCTCTTCCCTGCGGATCAGTTTTAGACCTAGGAACGAGCAATAGTAAGCCGTTATCTGCGGGCTTCAGGTGCTCCCATTTTATCCCTCCTACCCCACCACCCTTGGATGAGGCCACCAGTTTCCCCACTATCAATGCCCCTGCCAAGGCGAACGAGAAGGCCGCTCTAAAGAGCAAGGCCTCGTATTGCGATGAGCACACTGACTGCAGTGTCCCCACCAGCTCACGCAATCTGAGATTGGTAATCGTCTCCCTATGGTCCTTAGTGCAAGGGGCCAGCCGCCCCCACCCTTTCAGGACCTGCCTAACCAAGAACGCGCCAGAGTGATCCACTAGACCAAGCATCTTGTTAAAGAACGCCAGGGCCGACAATCTAGCCTGAGCCGCTAATCTAGACACCCCCTGCCCACGCAAGCAAGCCAACCAGTCAAGAACATGTACCTGGGTAGCGAACTGGACCTGGAACCCCTGCCGGCTAGCAAAGCTGACCCAAGTCTTCCAATGACCCTCATTAGTTATGTCGCGAACATAAAAATTTGGGTTCGTGAATGGCGAACGCAAACTTCCACAAAAGTTCACGAACGGGCGAACCGGGCGAACCGCTATAGACTTCAATAGGCAGGCGAATTTTTAAACCCACAGGGACTCTTTCTGGCCACAATAGTGATGGAAAAGTTGTTTCAAGGGGACTAACACCTGGACTGTGGCATGCCGGAGGGGGATCCATGGCAAAACTCCCATGGAAAATTACATAGTTGATGCAGAGTCTGGTTTTAATCCATAAAGGGCATAAATCACCTAACATTCCTAAATTGTTTGGAATAACGTGCTTTAAAACATCAGGTATGATGTTGTATCGATCAGGTAGTGTAAGGGTTACGCCCGCTTCACAGTGCGCAGTGTAGGTGATATACCTGCCCTGACCATGCTTTGCAGACCAGGTATCAGTGGTCAGATGGACCCTTGCCCCAACACTGTGTGCCAGACATGCCATTATAGCAGACTTATATGGCTTTGGTGTTGCTTTTTGGTAATTAGAAGGCTGCTAAATGCCACTGCGCACCACACGTGTTTTATGCCCAGCAGTGAAGGGGTTAATTAGGGAGCATGTAGGCAGCTTGTAGAGTTAATTTTAGCCAAAGTATTGATCTAGACCCATTTTGGTATATTTCATGCCACCATTTCACCGCCAAATGCGATCAAATAAAAAAAAATTGTTCACTTTTTCACAAACTTTAGGTTTTTCACAGAAATTATTTACAAACAACTTATGCAATTATGGCATAAATGGTTGTAAATGCTTCTCTGGGATCCCCTTTGTTCAGAAATATCAGACTTATATGGCTTTGGCATTGCTTTTTGGTAATTAGAAGGCTGCTAAATGCCACTGCGCACCACACGTGTTTTATGCCCAGCAGTGAAGGGGTTAATTAGGGAGCATGTAGGGAGCTTGTAGAGTTAATTTTAGCTTAAGTGTAGTGTAGTAGACAACCCAAAGTATTGATCTAGGCCCATTTTGGTATATTTCATGTCACCATTTCACCTCCAAATGCGATCAAATAAAAAAAAATTGTTCACTTTTTCACAAACTTTAGGTTTCTCACAGAAATTATTTACAAACAACTTATGCAATTATGGCATAAATGGTTGTAAATGCTTCTCTGGGATCCCCTTTGTTCAGAAATAGCAGACTTATATGGCTTTGGCGTTGCTTTTTCGTAATTAGAAGGCTGCTAAATGCCACTGCGCACCAGACGTGTTTTATGCCCAGCAGTGAAGGGGTTAATTAGGGAGCATGTAGGGAGCTTGTAGAGTTAATTTTAGCTTAAGTGTAGTGTAGTAGACAACCCAAAGTATTGATCTAGGCCCATTTTGGTATATTTCATGCCACCATTTCACTTCCAAATGCGATCAAATAAAAAAAAATTGTTCACTTTTTCACAAACTTTAGGTTTCTCACAGAAATTATTTACAAACAACTTATGCAATTATGGCATAAATGGTTGTAAATGCTTCTCTGGGATCCCCTTTGTTCAGAAATAGCAGACTTATATGGCTTTGGCGTTGCTTTTTGGCAATTAGAAGGCTGCTAAATGCCACTGCGCACCACACATGTTTTATGCCCAGCAGTGAAGGGGTTAATTAGGGAGCATGTAGGCAGCTTGTAGAGTTAATTTTAGCTTAAGTGTAGTGTAGTAGACAACCCAAAGTATTGATCTAGGCCCATTTTGGTATATTTAATGCCACCATTTCACAGCCAAATGCGATCAAATTTAAAAAAAACTTAAATTTTTTCGCAATTTTAGGTTTCTCACTGAAATTATTTACAAACAGCTTGTGCAATTATGGCACAAATGGTTGTAAATGCTTCTCTGGGATCCCCTTTGTTCAGAAATAGCAGACATATATGATTTTGGCGTTGCTTTCTGGTAATTAGAAGGCCGCTAAATGCTGCTGCGCATCACACGTGTATTATGGCTAGCAGTGAAGGGGTTAATTAGGTAGTTTGTAGGGAGCTTGCAGGGTTAATTTTAGCTTTAGTGTAGAGATCAGCCTCCCATCTGACACATCAGATCCCTCCCAAACAGCTCCCTTCCCTCCCCCACCCCACAATTGTCCCCGCCATCTTAAGTACTGGCAGAAAGTCTGCCAGTACTAAAATAAAAGGTTTTTAATTTTGTAAAAATTTTTTTTTAGCATATTTACATATGCTGTGGTGTAGCATCCCCCCTTAGCCCCCAACCTCCCTGATCCCCCCCAAAACAGCTCTCTAACCCTCCCCATCTGCCTTATTGGCGGCCATCTTGGGTACTGGCAGCTGTCTGCTATTATTTCACAGTCAAAAAAGTGTTGTTTTTTTTAAATGTACACTACTGTTACACCAGATATGAGTGGTGGCACTGGGCAAGTGGGCACAGTATACGCTGTGAGCCTGACACACACGCTGGCAGGCAGGCAACTGCAATTAGATTACACAGGAAAAAAAAAAAAAAGCAGACTGATGTTCTAGCCCTAAAAAGGGCTTTTTGGGGTGCTGTCCTTACAGCAGAGATCACATGAGTCCTTCAGGACTGTAGTGGACACTGAATACACTAGCCTAGCTATCGATTTCCCTATTAAATCAGCAGCAGCTACACTGTCCCTCCTCTCACTAAGAATGCAGCTTCCGAATGAATCTAAAATGGATGCTGTCCAGGAGGTGGGAGGGTCTGGGAGGGAGGGTCTGCTGCTGATTGGCTGTAATGTGTCTTCTGACTGTGAGGTACAGGGTCAAAGTTTCGCATCGCATATGTTCACCGTCCGTGGCAAACGCGAACATGCTATGTTCGCCGGGAACTATTCGCCGGCGAACTATTCGCGACATCACTAATCCTCATATCTATGTTCTCCACGCCTTTGGTGCCAAAGAAGCCCTCACTAGGGAGAGAACGCTTTCCCAGCCCCAGCCATCTGCCAAAGGAAAGGAGGGCAAGTTACTCCTGATTGCTCAGCCCCAGGCACCACCTTCCTAAACTGTACCCAGTTAAACCTAGACAAAGCATCCGCCACAACATTTTTGACCCCCGGCACATGCCGAGCCGTGAAGCTAATGTTTAACTGTAAGCAGCACAATACTAAATGCCTCAAGTACTTGACCACCCTTGGGGATGATGCCGACAAACGGTTAATGGCATACACCACACTCATGTTGTCACACCAAAAGATTACGGACTGATTAGCCAATCTATGTCCCCATAGCTCAATTGCCACAATGAATGGAAAGAGCTCTAATAGGGTCAAGTTCTTGGTCAAGCCAGATGCAACCCAGTCCACAGGCCACGGAGCCGCACTCCACGCACCATCTAGATAAGCACCGTACCTGAAACCACCCGCTGCGTCTGTAAAGAGGTGCAGCGATTGGTTTGAAATGGGGTCCCCCTTCCATATGCAGACGCCATTAAATTTCTCTAGAAATTCTTTCCAGACATTCAGGTCTTCCCTCATCCCATTGGAAACCTTAATCCTGGCTCTACTCCTTCTAGGCCCCTGCAGTTGGCTCTCCAACCGCCTGTTAAAGATCCTCCCCATAGGTATCGCCCTACCAGCGAAATTTAGCAACCCCAGCAGCGACTGTAATTCCTTGATGGAAATAGAGTCTGCAGCCACCACTGATAAAACCACTTGACGCAAGCGGTCGACCTTGTCCTTGGGAAGCCTGCAAACCGCCGCCTGGGTATCAATTTCGATCCCCAGGAAGGTCAGACAAGTACAGTGGCCCTGCGTTTTCTCATTCACCAAAGGCCCCCGAATCTTTCCATCATATCCTGCATAATTGCCATCATGCGCGCACATTCACCTCCCCCACCAGCAGAAAGTTGTCGAGGTAGTGGGCCACGGCCCCACCCCCAGACGCCTTTCATATAACCCAGTGCAGAAAAGCGGTGAAACTTTCGAAAAGCGCACAAGAAAGTGAGCACCCCATGGGAAGACATTTGTCTACATTAAACGCTCCGTCCAGTTTCATTCCCATTAGCCTGAACGTGGACGGGTGCAGGGGCAACAGGTGAAATGCTGACTCTATGTCCAATTTCGCCATCAGCGCCCCTTTTCCCTTGCCCCTCACGATCACCAAAGCATCGTCAAAGGACTGGTAATGCACCGAGCTTAATTCAGGGTCGATAGCGTCATTCACCGCCGCCCCCTTTGGGAAGGATAGATGATGTATGAGCCTAAACTTGCCCGTGTCTTTCTTAGGGACCACCCCTAATGGAGACACCACGAGATCGGGCAGAGGCCAAAATGGGCCAGCAACCCTGCCCAACGCCACCTCCTTCCCCAATTTTTCCCTGACCACCCCAGGAAATTCGTACACGGATTTCAGGTTACGGTGGACGGTGGAACCCACCAAGCGCCCATCCACAGGAATTCTAAACCCCTCCACCAACCCCACCCCAAGCAGACGCGCTGCCTCCGGGAAGGGGTAGTTCACAAGCCATGGTCCCATGGCCGCCGAATTAAGAGGAATTGGGGCCCCTTTAGCAACTGACCTCTCCCCGCCGGCCTCCTTTCTTTTACTACAATCCGCTCCTGAGTGCGGGCCGCCACAGAATTTGCAAATGTGACGAAAGGAGCAGCTTGCCCCTCTGTCACACTGCTTATCCTGAAATTTCCAGCACTCCCTGCCACATTTTTTCGGGCGTTGGGTAGGGCGGCCAGCCCCTTGGCGTATCACCGGAGAGGTCATGGCCGCGCCTTCCAAGCCCAACTTGGACCACAGGTAGAGATCCTGGGTTCCGAAGTGCAGGAGAGGGTTTCCCACCATTTTCCTACGGAAGGCCATGTCGTACTCACGCCACGCGCCCTCCTTAAATCTTGAGCAGATATCGCTAATGGTATCCTCATACTTAAATAGATTGTGCCCTTGTGACTGCCATTTGTCCACATAACATGTTGCTAAAACTCTAAAACACTGCTGCCATTCCTCGTAAGTCTCAGGCCGTTGCAATTTCTTAGGGCCAGTTCCATCGGCTGCCCTCTCCTTAGCCATGCACGCCTCCGGTGAAAGTTCAAAGATGTTGACATATCGCCCATCCTGAATTTTTTTCACCACCTTTGATTTCAAATAGCCGTACAAGGAATGCAGCAGACATGGGTAGGTATCCCCATGTGCTGCCACCTTCCTTGATACCGTGAACGCCCCTACACCTGGCTGTTCTACGCTAAGAGACTGCACAACGGGAACCCCCTGGCTAGCTACTGCCGCTGGAGTCTTACCCTTCACCTGCGCCGCCACTAACTTCTTAATCATTTTGAACATCTCCTTCTGCCCCTTCTCCACTAGGCCTAAATCCCCCTCACTCTCTGAGGCCGACCCACTGGAAGATGTACCTATGTCTACATGTGCAGAAGTGTGTAATAGAAACTCACTGCTGGGTGCCAATGGTGGCGCAGCTCCTGCGGCCTGATGGCGAGACAAGGAAGAAGGTGCCAATGTGTCTGGAGATGCAGATGTCCTCACATCCTGACCTGCTGATGATGTCATATCAGTAGCGACTTGCTCCATGGACAAACCCTGTGGATACAAAAGAGTTTGGGGAGTACTCTGCACATATGATTGCACCCCTGAGGGGCTCCCCATCATCCTACCCTGACCCCCTTGCATGTACACACCCAGAGTGGACGCAACCGCCTGCCTTATCACATCCTCATTCACACAGTATGCAGAGCCCTGCGGCACACCTATAACCCTAATATCAGACTCCTGAATAACACTCTGTGCCCTATAGGCTGCTCCTGAAATCAGCCATCCCAGACGCAGTCCCCGCTACGTCCATAAACTCAGTGTCCCTACATTCCTGCCTTTCCACAGTTATCCCCCTGTGGGTAGATGATTCCTGCCTTTCCATAGTTATTCCCCTGTGGGTAGATGATCCCTGCCTTTCCATAGTTATTCCCCTGTGGGTTGATGCCCCCCTGCCAGGTTCTGTACTCCTTGCCATAGTGCATCGTCTCCCCCTCGCACTCTTTCCACTAGCCTTTCTTCCTAGCGCTATGCTCCTTTGCGCTGCACTCCCTAGCACGCTGCCTCTTTGACAACAAAACAGAAAAAGTTTGGGGGAGGCGCCCAAAGGGCAATCTGCTCTAATGATCAATTAGAGTCAATTCAATTGGAATCTCAACATATATTCTTATGCATATAAAAATTAGTCAGACAAATAGTTCTGAAATAATAATAATTTTTGAAATATTTAAATTTTATTATTAAACAGCTCACTCATACAGCGATAACAAAATAATTGATAAAAAAGTTCTTAAAATCAATTCGTTAGACACCGGTGTCAAATCACACACATTCAATCTAAGCTCTATAATGATCTCCTAAAAAATATATATCACATCAGACATTCATTCAATTACACTATAAAAATGTAATCTACTAAACAGTTACAGATTCAATGTATTCATAAAAAGTGTCAATGTTTCAAAAATCAATCTCGACCTTTAACACCTGTTTCAATATGTATCAATTTCCAGTTTTCCAAATTAACAGCGTTTTATCAATGAATTTGTGCCCTTAATACTTATACAGTTGCAGTATGCTGCCTCCTTGTTGTATTTGAAACTGGACGTGTATATATACAACGATAAATATTCGTTTTACCAGTAATTCAGATGGCATAAAGTATTACCGTGTTGTACCTTTTACCAAACCGAGTTGATTTTCCACAGTACCTTTTACTTTTCAAACGTACTGCATTATCCTCCGTCGGTTTGTATGATGCCGCTCGTCAGCGGTTGTTGAATCCCGTAATCTGTTAGCTTCAGTGAACCGGCATTTCCATTCACCAATCAGCTCCTTGATTTTCCAGTGCGCGCACTTTTTAAAAAACTTCTTAGTTCCTATCGCCCCAACAGCATACCGGACCAAGTTGTATTGTACAGATCCGAATGTTGAAGTTGCGGTTATGGGAGTGTTGCCTACTTCTGATTCATATGCAGTCAGTGCTTCGCCAACAATATGGCTTTATCACTCTTTTTCAAGCTGTAGGTAGATCAGATCAACGCGTGTTGGCTCTCAGCGGGCCTTTGTCAAGATATTCTCTCCTTCAGTTCCACCTCTATTTAAAGGCTGTATGTATTAAAGGCAGGTGCATTAAAGGCAATGAGGGGTACTTATCAACGTGTCTACTTTACCTGCCTTCGCCGGTCCAATACGCCCGCCTAAGCTCGCCTACCATTGCCGCCGCGGACCTGAATACGTTCGCCTAAGTTATCAAAAAAGCTGTCAAAAAGCCGTGCACCAAGTACGGGGCGATGAGCAGCGGATTGTGAGAGTTATCACTCATCCGATCTCGCTGCTCTTCGGCTTTTTGACAGCTTTATTGACAAGCTGTCACTAAGCACCCACACTAACTACACTGTTCTACCCCCTATACCGGCGCCCCCGGAGCCCCCCGCACCACAATAAAGTTATTAACCCCTAAACCGCCGATCCTAGACCCCGCCGCAACTCTTATAAATGTATTAACCCCTAAACCGCCGATCCCGGACACCGCCGCCACCTACATTATACCTAGTAACCCCTACCCTGCCCCCCCTATACCGCCGCCACCTATAATTAAGTTATTAACCCCTATCCTGCGGATCCCGGACCTCGCCGCAACTAAATAAATAGTTTAACCCCTAAACCGCCGCTCCCGGACCCCGCCGCAACCTATATTAAACTTATTAACCCCTAATCTGCCCCCCCTACACCGTCGCCACCTATAATAAAGTTATTAACCCCTATCCTGCCCCCCCTACACCGCCGCCACTGTAATAAAATTATTAACCCCTAAACCTAAGTCTAACCCTAACAACCCCCTAACTTAAATATTAATTAAATAAATCTAAATAATATTTCTCTTATTAACTAAGTTAATCCTATTTAAAAATAAATACTTACCTTTAAAATAAACCCTAATATAGCTACAATATAAATAATAGTTATATTGTAGCTATCTTAGGATTTATTTTTATTTTACAGGCAACTTTCAATTTATTTTAACTAGGTACAATAGCTATTACATAGTTATTAACTATTTAATAGCTACCTAGTTAAAATAAAGAGAAATGTACCTGTAAAATAAATCCTAACCTAAGTTACAATTACACCTAACACTACACTATACTTTAATAAATTATTCCTATTTAAAACTAAATACTTACCTGTAAAATAAACCCTAAGATAGCTACAATGTAATTAATAATTACATTGTAGCTATTTTAGGATTTATATTTATTTTACAGGTAACTTTGTATTTATTTTAGCTAGTTAGAATAGTTATTAAATAGTTATTAACTATTTAATAACTACCTAGCTAAAAGAAATACAAAATTACCTGTAAAATAAATCCTAACCTAAGTTACAATTAAACCTAACACTACACTATCATTAAATTAATTAAATAAATTATCTACAAATAACTACAATTAAATACAATTAAATAAACTAACTAAAGTACAAAAAAATAAAAACACATAATCTAAGCCCCCTAATAAAATAACAAAGCCCCCCAAAATAAAAAAAATGCCCTACCCTATTCTAAATTAAAAAGTTACCAGCTCTTTTACCTTACCAGCCCTTAAAAGGGCCTTTTGCGGGGCATGCCCCAAAGAATTCTGCTCTTTTGCCTGTAAAAGAAAAATACAACCCCCCCAACATTAAAACCCACCACCCACATACCCCTAATCTAACCCAAACCCCCCTTAAATAAACCTAACACTACCCCCCTGAAGTTCATCCTACCTTGAGTCGTCTTCAGCCAACCGACCACCGATGCAACCGAAGAGGAGATCCGGAGCGGCAGAAGTCATCATCCAAGGGGCGCTGAAGAAATCTTCCATCCGATGAAGTCATCATCCAGGCGGCGCTGAAGAGATCTTCCAACCGGGCGATGTCATCTTTCAAGCGGCATCTTCAATCTTCTTTTTTCCAGATCCATCTTCATCCCACCGACGTGGAACATCCTTCTTCCCCGACGGCCGACGACTGAATGAAGGTTCCTTCAATTCCGATAGGATTCTTAACCTGCCCCATTCATTTACATTAAATAACTTATGCTGCACTTGTCCTGCCCTGATATCTTTATTCATTATTAGCCACATAAATCCTCCCCTCTTTCAAAGATACACCATTTCTACCATCGCACAAACATTTTACAGGTATGTGAGTGATGGGAGCTGCAGTACTTATATCTTTATTCATTATTAGCTGAATGGGGCAGGATAAGCTACAGGGGCTGATCTGAGAGCAGCTGAATAGGGGGGGAGGTTCTGATTTTTGCCGAGAGGCAGGGGAAAACCAGAAACACAGGGGAAACTATTCTTGGCGTAACACCGGCAATTACGAGTGGGGAATAGTGAGTGCACCGGACACAGACTGCAATATATATATATATATATATATATATATATATATATATATATATATATATATATATATATATATATATATATATTGTCAGTATATTTATAAAAATCTTAGCAGTATTCTCCAAACAATGTGTGAGTATATGGCAGGGAATATATTTAACAATCTTTCTTTAGACTGAACCCACAATCAATATACTTCTACTAAGACAACAAAATTAATCTAAATATCTGAATTCTTTATTATTAGTAAATAACTATGAACACATTTGATATATATATAATTGTAAAGGTCCAAATAGGAGTCAATATTATATGCGTTAAAACAAAAACTATTTAAAATATGCTATGCAAAGCTCATGAAAATTTACTTTAAAAACCAGCCTTACTCACAATTGAATTTCATTCAGTTAACACAATGAGGCTAAATATAAACCACTAAACATTCAGACTGGCACGATTCTAAACAGTGCTTAAATCAAACAATAGGTCAATATTTGTATACTCAGTTATTTAGCTAAAATTTTGATTCTAATACAATTCTTACTTGGATACAAAAGTACATATATTCTTAATATGAACAGTTATTTAAATATCTATTTATTTAGATTGGAACAATTCTTAATTGCTTATAATTAAGACAAATTCGAAGATAACTATATATATATCCTATATTTTACACAGATGAATTATTTAGCATGCAAGATACAAACTTAGCCTTATATCATATTATGAGCACAGTTAAAATACTGAGTGCTTTTAAATTTAATTGTTATAGTAATCTCTCAATACATTACCAAAATGATATTCAGCTTCAAGACTTGTCCCACCTCATATAAAATAAGTGTAATTGCAATGGAAAAGGAGAAGTATGGCCCACTTTGTTTTATAGTTTGACTGTGTCCCACGCAAACAGTTTCAGTCAGTTACAAACTCAGCAGCCAGTCCCCCTACCCTCTCCTGCATACAACTTTATAGTGTAATCATAGGTGTGGAATATGGGCGGCCCTTCGAAACCTTGTCCCTGCTATTGGTTCACCTTGTGAGTGTGCGTTGCTAAGGAGATGCATCCTTACAACAACCAATTGTCTCCTGGCTGTAATACCTGTGTCGCAACACCGTACCTTGTCCATCAGGTGGCAGTATTACAAACAGACAGCACAAAACAAATGCAGCATGACAAACAAATACAGCTATACATTTAAACATCTTTCTTTAAAATGTGTAATAACTACCATAATTTTCTTCATATTAATAAGTTCGCAATACCAATCACAGACGGGTAAGATCACATTACCTCTCTGGTCATTTTGATATGAAACATGTGTCTAACATTATTTATATTGAATAATTTATATTGCTAACTATTCAATTTTTCGTATTAAACATATTATATTTTATTTAGCCTAACAGAAAATTTTTATTTCAATATCAGCTGTCAATATTTCATAGTCATATCACATCAAAGTAACTTCCATATATCCATCTCACTATATTTCAAGGGATGTATTTAAAACTTTATAAATATTTATTTCACATTCATATGATATGACTTATTTCATCCTATGTATCGTCCTGTGTATGTCTTCTCTTAGTTCCACCTGGAAAACAGGAAAGCACATTATATATACATATATTGGTTATTTGAATTATTTTAAACATACATGGAAAACTGGCATTGTTCCCTTTGCAAAATGTATTTAATTCTAGTTGAGTTACACAGGGGTTGTAAATGTTAATTCTTCAACCCACACTGCTCCTCCCCAGCTGCATGTCTGCAATACGTCTAGGATCTAGGGGACAAATTCCAAAGGGGTCCTTGAACACATTCTTTTCTCGCATCACCAAATGTCTTGGAGTTATAAAACTCTGCATATATAGCCAATTGAATAGGGTCACTGAGTTATAGTTCCTTTAGAAAAATTTGTTTGAGTGTTTTACACAGCAGGGGGTTTGTGCTTCAAAAGCTATGCTGATTTTCAATCCTGATAAACGTGTATTCACCCAGCTAAACCCATCTGGTAGGGGGTTGGGACCCACAGTGGATTAGAAGCTGTGTTCAACAAATTCATGTTCAATTAATCCTGAGGTCTCATCTAATATATACAGTGTATAATATATATATATATATATATATATATATATATATATATATACATATATATGTATACATATGTAATATTCATCATAATACTCATATACTCTGACATAAATCCCCCTTCCAACTTCAAATAGATGTAGGACACATGTATTTGAATTGGCTTAAAGTCAGTGGTATTTGATGAGGATCAACCGTACGCCTTATAGACAGTCTTCTATGGAGAAGGTTCGTCATTTTTGAGCCCTTGTCCTTATCAATTAGGCATCTTTAAACTACAGTATTTCTTTAGTGCATTTGGGGATATGACACATCATTCTCCCTCTATGACTTGTATTTGGGATCTAGGATGACACGCTCGTAGCTGATTGATATGGACCCATTTATCTATGAAACTTTCATTTTTGGGGATCCTTATTTTATAGGCCACTGGAGATATTTTGTCAGTAATGATGAAAGGACCTTTCCATGAGGGAAGAAATTTCTTCTCCCTAACCTGATCTCTTCCAAAGTTATAAAGATAAACTTTATCATTTATTTCATATTCCTTTTTGGACGTTTTGAGATCATAATAGGTTTTAGTGGCAGTTGCGGCTCTTTCTAAATTCCTTTGAGCAAACGCAAAGGCATATTGCAGGTGCTTTCTTAGGTTCTCCACTTATTGATGTGTATTGGCAGCATTTATCAAGTTTTGGTCTGATGTACGGTACAGCAGATGCTGAGGTAGAACCCTTCTTCTACCAGTCATCAGTTCAAAAGGTGACATCTTGGTAGCACTACTTGGAGTTGCTCTTAATGCCATTAAGACTAGAGGTAGTTTTACATCCCAGTCTTTACCCGTTTCACTCACAAACTTTTTGAGGATTTTAACAATGGACTGGTTGTAACGCTCTACACCACCACTTGAGGCAGCTCTATAAGCAATATGGAGCTTTCTTTTAACCCCTAGTATTTTCCACATTTTGGTCATCACTTCGCTAGTGAAGTGGGTCCCCCGATCTGACTCGATTCTTTGGGGCAAACCAAATCTGGAAAATACGTGGTTGATGAGCAATGCTGCACATGTTTCAGCACTATTGTTAGGGGCACTGATGCACTCTACCCATTTAGTGAACAGGCATGTCACGGTTAACATGTATTTGTTACCTCTTGATGACCTAGTTACAGGACCAACAAAATCAATTTGTATATCTAACCATGGCATTACCATCCCCCTTTTCTGCAATGGCGCTCTATGCGTTGGTGCAGTGGGTTGGAACTGTGGACAGATTAAACAACCTTGACAGTAGGTTTGAACATCTTTCAACATGTGTGGCCAAAAAGCATAATCACGCAATATTTCATACGTGAGTTTGGCACCACGATGACCAGATGTGGGAGCATCATGGGCATGTTGAAGCATTAGACCTCTGAACTTGGTGGGTACTACCCATTGCTGAATGCCAGTTTTGGAGGTTCTAATCAACAAACGATCCTGTAACTTGAATTGTGTTTTAGATTTTATTAAGATTCTAAGATCTTCTTTGCCAATACAATCCTCTTTTGAGATGGGGTTGCTTTCAGGATCTTCTATGTGTTTATAGAAAGTGCCTACAATGGGGTCTTCTTTTTGACTAGTGATCAGGTCCTCACTAGGAGAATCCTGACTCCACTGTACCAGGTTAGGCTCACTCTGTTGTTTGGTCTGGTTTCTGGTAATGGCTTCTACCTGAATTGCACCCATTAAATGGTCGATATTAAGGAGTTCTCCAGTTATGGCTCCTTGTTTGGCTAATGAATCCGCAAGGTCATTGCCTTCCTTATCAGGACCTAGAACTCTGGAATGACCCTTGGTCTTTTTCCAGTGTATGGTTAAATCATTGGATACCACCAGATTATCAATCTCGCAGAACAACTTGCCATGCTTGACTGGTTTGTTATTGCTTTTCTGCATGCCATTTCTTTTCCAAGTTGGCAGGTATTCAACAAAACTGTCACGCGCATAATTTGAGTCAGTTATGATCACAAATTCATGAATATTATGTTCAATAGCCATTTCAATGGTTTTGAGAACAGCAGTGAGTTCTGCAACTTGACTAGATCTTGGTCCAATGTTGAAACCTATATATATATTTGAGAATCCATTTGCCCAAGTTATACCAATGCCAGCGACTAATCTGCGCTCATTATCAATAGTGGCATGGTAAGAACAACCATCAACATATACCCAAGGTAATGTTTGACAATGGTCCTCATTGTACATTTTATATGGGGAAAGCAATTGTTCCTCCAGAAAATCATCTTCTGATAATTCTTCCCCAGGATCTCTGGCAGCACAGTCGTGGAGCTCAGCAAGCCCCTGTGCGACTGGATTCTTTTTATTCTGCTTGTAGAGAATTTCTAATGGCCAGCCTTGTAAGGAAAGAGTCCACGCTGTTATGCGGCTATTTGACAAATTCCCATCTCTTATTCTCTCACTTTGCAAATATAGCAAAGGCTGGTGGGCCGTTTCTACAATAATTTTCTCGCCCTGTATATAGCTGCGGAAATTTTGTAGAGCCCATACAGTAGATAAGAGGGTTTTTTTCGCAATCGTTAAACTTTATTTCTACTGGGGATAGATTTTTGCTCGCATAAGCAATGGCTTTGTTTAAATTGTCATGCTTTTGGTATAAAACGGCACTCATGCTTACATCTGTGCACCCTGTTTCTAAGTAGATAGGTTTACCACCTTCAGGGTATGCTAAGCAAGGTGCTTGTGTGAGTTTTCTCTTCAGCTCTTTGATGGCTGTCTCTTGAGACTCACTCCAGTGCCATTTCACATCCTTCTTTAGAAGAAGTAATAGTGGTTTAGCTAACTCTGCATAATTATCAATGAATTTGCGAGAATAATTTGTCATACCCAGGAATGATCTCAATTCCTTTAAGTTAGTTGGGTTTTTAGAATTTACTATAGCTTCCACCTTTTTCTTCTGGGGATTTAATCCTTCAGAAGTAACTTCATGTCCCAAGAAGTTTACATGAGTGCGGCACCATTGAGCTTTCTGTAGGGATAATTTGACACCTGCCCTTTTAAGTTGGCTGAGGACGTGTTTAAGCTCTGCGACGTGTTTTTCAAAGTCTGTGCTTTTGATTAAAACATCAACATAAGATAAGGTCCCCCTTTCCAGTGCATCAGGCATAGCCTTATGCATGAATACAGCAAATTCATGTCCAGAATTTATGTATCCAAATGGAAGTCTCTGGAATGCATATTGGACCTTTTGGAAAGAGAATGCCAGCTTATATTGGTCCTCTTCATGTACCTTTATCGTCCAATATCCCTGTGCACAATCAATGGCAGTGAATATTTTGGATCCCTGCATCTGCACTAGGCACTGGTCAATGTATGGTACAGGCCAACCAGACATGTACACTCATTTGTTTAGCTGTCTTAAATCAGCACACAAACACGATTGTCCATTGGGCTTAAGGACACCTAGAATAGGATTATTATAAGAGCTGTGCACCTGTCGTATGATACCCCTTTCTTCCAAGTTCCTTATGATCTCTGCAAGAGAATCATATGAGGCTAAGGGAAGTCTGTATTGTTTGACAAATACAGGTGGCGCATCGGGATCGGTTTGTATTCTTGCAATGTGCAAGTCTGTAGTACCACAGTCATAAGAATCCTTAGCGAAAATATCCTTGTACTCCATCAGGAGTTCTCCCAGCTGTTGGCGTTCATCATCGCTGGAACAGCCATTAGCTAAGGATATTTGTTCCTCGACTATTTGCTGAAATCCTGGAAAGATTTCAGGCTGTCCTATTTCATAGGCTTCTTCCAACCTAGAGGTGAGATCCCCTTGATTATAATTTACATTGCTCCCATGACTCTGGGTATTGGGGTAATCTTGCTGTTTGATTGGCTGATCAAACACTAGAGAGGCTTCTTCAATTTTACAGATGCCTTCCTCTGAGCTGAAGGGATAAATAGACTGAATATTAAATAGACCCTCTGGCATAGATGCAAAGGATTGTTCTATTAATTGTTCGTCAGTTAAGTATCCTTCAGGGATCAGCGCAATTACATTATTCTGGAATCCAAAAGTGTAATAACTTGATTCCAGTGCATATCCTATGGTAGTTCCCTTGGATAAGGTTATATCCTGTGGGGTCATGTTATGCACAATAATATGTATTGGAACAGTTCCCATATTCACCATAGGAGTGTAGGTTACTGTGACACCCAGATTTTGTATTCTATGGGAGAGGCAAATTAGTGTTTCAGAAGTTTTTAATTTCTGACCTCTCTTTACCTGTAAGGGTAAAAGAAATTTATCAGCCCCAGCAGGAATTATGACATCGCTAGATACCTGCATATTCACAGCATATGGCAATTGCTGGTTTGATTTCAGGGCTGCATTTTCATCCTGAAATACTTCAGGGTCCCCCTTTAACCTGCTCCAGAGGCAAGAGTTAATCAAATCTATTTGTATGGCATATCTATGTAAGATATCATTGCCAATGTATATTTGATTATGGGGAGTATTTAAAACTAAAAACAGGTGCTTCACTGACTTATTTCCTATAGAGATAGATAATAAGCACTTAGCTATGATGTTATAGCTTTCAGACCTGTTATCCAGGTTGTGGACACAGTGGTCTTGGGGAGAAAGATATTTAATCACTTTAGGTTCAGCTATTTGCGCTAATAAACCTTCACTTATATAGCTAGCTTCCTGTTTTAAGTTTAATTTAGCATACTTGGTTTTACCAAGGTCATGCACTTGTATAGGGATAAATAGATCCTCTTTAACCCTCTCAATCCCTGTGAGGTATTGAGCGTGGCCTCCCCCCTTAGGGATTTTATGATCCCCCTTGTGGAGTGATATGGTTAATACATCGCCATCTAGGGAAATATTCACTATTTTTCCAGGCGAAATTTTAAAAGTATTACCATCAGAGCCACTTAAGGGAGTCTGATCATCTATTTGTAGAATAGTGATTTCAGGTACAGAGTTATTCCTGAAATGAATCTCCACAGCATCTGGTTTCTCTTCCACCACGTGACAGTTATGTCGGGTGCGAGATATACCAGATTTTTCGTAACTGATAGGCCTTTTAACTTGTGACCAAATTACATTATTTATGCAATCAATTATGGTGCTTAATCGCTTCAGGAGATCACTACCAATAATTAACCGATCAGTTGGCAGATCCACTATAATGACAGGGTGTCTTATGACCCTGTTCCCCAATTTAAATTTTAACCTGGCCGTACCGTGGACTTTTAGAGAATCACCCCCAACTCCTATTAGAGAACTGTCAAATTCTTTTATTTTAGGTTTGTGAGGTTTTAGCTCATTTAGCTGTGTGTAGTACCTGTGGGATAAAATAGTTGCCTGAGATCCAGTATCGGATATGGAGACTGAATCTTGCAGCTCAACTAATACATAATATCTTCCTGCATTTTCTACCATTTCACACATAAAGTTGGCGTTATCATACATCTTTGGGCTTCGCCACGTGTTACCTGAATTCGCCGTGTCATTCGATACAGAGGAAACTTCATACCTACCTGTTTCCTCTATGACAGGGTCGGCTGGATTCTTTTGTACTGCATCTGTGGAAATAAGGTTAAGAGAGTGCTGCAAAGGAAGGGATTTGTTAATTTTTCCCGGATGAGGTTGCTTGTCATCACGGCTAAATCGTCTGTTTCCGGTCTGTGGGGAGAGAACATGATTAGTATCATTGATATTTATTATTACATTTTGTATATCTCTCCCCTCCCTTTCAGGCGATACCGCAGTGTTTATGATTGTGCCTGTGGTCCACTGCTAACCACTGGCTGTACTCCTAAAAAAGTATTGTTCGGTTGCTGAGCCATAAGTTTTTGACTCATATTAGCGACTTGTTCGCTCAACCGAATTAGCTGGGTACTAAGCTGATCTACTTGATTGTACAAGTTACCCCTACTCCTGGGCCTATCTCTTGATTGCCCATAATAATGATTCTTGGACCATTGGTTCCCCTCAGAATTAGAGCTGCTATTTCTATCCTGGCGTGGTTGTTCCTGGGGTGCAATTTGTTCCGCATTATTATTTTGGGGAGTATTATTTACTTGGGGTGTCTGGTTATCCTGAGAATACCTTCGCCGTCTATTGTATCTACCTTTGCGGGGGTACCCATTATTCTGTGGGTATTCTCTTTGTGCGTAATTATTCGCCTGAGTATGTCCCCCGCTTTGGTTATAGTCTCTCTGCGCCTCATCCCGTGTTGGGGGAGGGGTAGAGTTAAACCTCTGTGGAGATGGCCCGTTTTCTCTGGCCACTTCCGTGTAGGTTTTCTTTTTAGACTCCAAATTTAGGGGTTCAGGTGACACCCTAGTTTCGGCCACTATTTTAGGATTGGGCTTTTTCTCCCTTTTATGCCCCAGTTCACTGGACTGCTGAATAGAGTATAATTTTGTACTCTCTTTGATCAGCCATTCCAATGAACAGTTCTCCTCAAAATCTCTAGCTAAGTTGATTTTGATGGGTGTGGGTAGCGCTTCAAAAAATATATTCACAAACTCTGAACCTTCAAATACGGGATCATCTTCAGCCATGCTGTACGCATTCTTCAATATAGAAAGGAATTCGATTGGACTTTGATTTGCACTACATTTTAAACCATATACAGCTATTCTCACTGCCGTTTTAGTGCGATGTTGTCCGAATTCTTTTCTGCATTGTCGTTTTGTTTCACTCCAGGAACGAATATTCATATCCTTTAGTGAAGCAAAGAATTTGTGATGCTTACTTTCAAATACCCAGGGTAGAAATTCAATTTTTAACTGCTCACTTGTAACACTCATTATAGATAATGCGTTTTCAAAGGCCTCTAAGTGGTCAATTATGGAAGTGGCCCCCCCTTTAGAAAATGGGCGTACTGTATTCTTTAGGAATTTAATTATTGTGGGGGTGTCATACACTTTATTTGGTACATCACTGGATCTTACTGGGGACTTATTGTTTGAGCTAGAGTGCCTTTCATCTGAAGCGTAATAATTTTCTGGTCCCCCAGAGTTATGTAGTTGCCTAGGGGAAAAAGTTACCTCTGGGCCTGAATTAGGGCTATAGTTTGGGTATCTTTGTCTATCCTCCCGCCTGGGATCTTGACTCTCATTTCTGTCCCAGTCCTTATAGCTGCTAATTTGTCTCTGTAATTTATTTATTGCCTGTTCGTATGCTTTTTCAGCCTTGTGATATCTAGCTTTTAAAGTTTTATTTTCATCTTGGCACTTTTTATATTCTTCTTTGAAAGCTTTAAAATCAGCCATTAATTCCTGATTATATTTATCTAAGTCAGAAGCCTTTTGGCTAGCATGGAAAACCTCTGTCTTTGCCTGAATAAAGGCATCTTGAAATTCTCGTAATGAATTATTTTCATCCCTTAGCCACCCTAATTGTCTGTTCTGTCCTGCCATTTGGTTAGACATTTCACAGCTCAAATACATTAGGATCGGCCAAGTTTAGAAAATTAATTCATCACGCCCCCTAAGTTCCGTGCATCTATTAAGTTGCAGTAACATTTGGTATAATTCCCCATCTTCAAACCACATATATTTAACTAAATATTTGGCCTTATCTTTACACTCATTAATATACCTGGAGACATCGTCCCCAATATCAAGTCTAGTCATGATGTGATTCATGGCCTCTAATTTGAGCATTTTTTTCTGAATCACTTCATTGACGGAGGACCTTGGGGAGCACACAATTTCATCTTGCACAGAAACGCTAGCATTACTTTTTGCTGAAGACATCATTATTTTAGTGTTGTACTTAATAAGATAAAAACGTTAATACAATTTTGACTAATAAGAGAGGGGAAAAAAAATTATATCTTCAAAATATCAACATTAATTTTGAAATATGACAAAATTAATATTTATTAATCTTGAAATATGAAAAATCAATATTTTTATGAATTTTGAAATATGAAAAATTTATATTTTTGATTAATTTTGAAATATGAAAAATTAATATTTTTATGAATTTTGAAATATGAAAAATTAATATTTTTATGAATTTTGAAATATGAAAAATTAATATTTTTGATTAATTTTTTTTATATGAAAAATTAATATTTTTATTAATTTTTCAAAAAATCAATTTTTAATAATATTTCAAAATATTAATATCAATCTTGAACACGAAAATCAATATTTCAATTTTCAAAAAAAAAAAAACTTTCACATTTTCAAAATATCAATTCGAAATATGAAAAAAAAAAAAAATATATCGTCTATAATAATTTCTATTTACCACAAATATACTATATCAATATGATAATTATTTATAATATCTCGCGCAATGCCTCCATATAATATGTCAGTATATTTATAAAAATCTTAGCAGTATTCTCCAAACAATGTGTGAGTATATGGCAGGGAATATATTTAACAATCTTTCTTTAGACTGAACCCACAATCAATATACTTCTACTAAGACAACAAAATTAATCTAAATATCTGAATTCTTTATTATTAGTAAATAACTATGAACACATTTGATATATATATATAATTGTAAAGGTCAAAATAGGAGTCAATATTATATGCGTTAAAACAAAAACTATTTAAAATATGCTATGCAAAGCTCATGAAAATTTACTTTAAAAACCAGCCTTACTCACAATTGAATTTCATTCAGTTAACACAATGAGGCTAAATATGAACCACTAAACATTCACGCCTAGATTTAGAGTTTTGTCGGTAACGACCCGCGTAGCTAACGCTGGCTTTTTTCTGGCTGCACCTTTTAAATAACTCTGGTATTGAGAGTCCACAGAATGGCTGCGTTAGGCTCCAAAAAAGGAGCGTAGAGCATATTTAACGCAACTTCAACTCTCTATACCAGAGTTGCTTATGGACGCGGCCAGCCTCAAAAACGTGCTCGTGCACGATTCCCCCATAGAAAACAATGGGGCTGTTTGAGCTGAAAAAAAACCTAACACCTGCAAAAAAGCCGCGTTCAGCTCCTAACGCAGCCCCATTGTTGTCTATGGGGAAACACTTCCTACGTCTGCACCTAACACCCTAACATGTACCCCGAGTCTAAACACCCCTAACCTTACACTTATTAACCCCTATTCTGCCGCCCCCGCTATCGCTGACACCTGCATATTATTTTTAACCCCTAATCTGCCGCTCCGTAAACCGCCGCTACTTACATTATCCCTATGTACCCCTAATCTGCTGCCCCTAACACCGCCGACCCCTATATTATATTTATTAACCCCTAATCTGCCCCCCACAACGTCGCCTCCACCTGCCTACACTTATTAACCCCTAATCTGCCGACTGGAGCTCACCGCTATTCTAATAAATTTATTAACCCCTAAAGCTAAGTCTAACCCTAACACTAACACCCCCCTAAATTAAATATAATTTAAATCTAACGAAATTAATTAACTCTTATTAAATAAATTATTCCTATTTAAAGCTAAATACTTACCTGTAAAATAAATCCTAATATAGCTACAATATAAATTATAATTATATTGTAGCTATTTTAGGATTAATATTTATTTTACAGGTAACTTTGTATTTATTTTAACCAGGTACAATAGCTAAAATAGTTAAAATAATTACAAAATTACCTGTAAAATAAATCCTAACCTAAGTTACAATTAAACCTAACACTACACTATCAATAAATTAATTAAATAAAATACCTACAATTACCTACAATTAAACCTAACACTACACTATCAATAAATTAATTAAATACAATATCTACAAATAAATACAATGAAATAAACTTACTAAAGTACAAAAAATAAAAAAGAACTAAGTTACAAAAAATAAAAAAATATTTACAAACATCAGAAAAATATTACAACAATTTTAAACTAATTACACCTACTCTAAGCCCACTAATAAAATAACAAAGACCCCCAAAATAAAAAAATGCCCTACCCTATTCTAAATTACTAAAGTTCAAAGCTCTTTTACCTTACCAGCCCTGAACAGGGCCCTTTGCGGGGCATGCCCCAAAGAATTCAGCTCTTTTGCCTGTAAAAAAAACACATACAATACCCCCCCCAACATTACAACCCACCACCCACATACCCCTAATCTAACCCAAACCCCCCTTAAATAAACCTAACACTAAGCCCCTGAAGATCTTCCTACCTTATCTTCACCATACCAGGTTCACCGATCGATCCAGAAGAGCTCCTCCAATGTCCTGATCCAAGCCCAAGCGGGGGGCTGAAGATGTCCATGATCCGGCTGAAGTCATCATCCAAGCGGGAGCTGAAGAGGTCCATGATCCGGCTGAAGTCATCATCCAAGCGGGAGCTGAAGAGGTCCATGATCCGGCTGAAGTCTTCTATCAACGGCATCTTCAATCTTCTTTCTTCCGGATCCATCTTGCAGACCTCCGACGCGGAACATCCTGCTGGCCCGACGGACTACCGACGAATGAAGGCTCCTTTAAGGGACGTCATCCAAGATGGCGTCCCTCGAATTCCGATTGGCTGATAGGATTCTATCAGCCAATCGGAATTAAGGTAGGAAAATTCTGATTGGCTGATGGAATCAGCCAATCAGAATCAAGTTCAATCCGATTGGCTGATCCGATCAGCCAATCAGATTGAGCTCGCATTCTATTGGCTGTTCCGATCAGCCAATAGAATGCGAGCTCAATCTGATTGGCTGATCGGATCAGCCAATCGGATTGAACTTGATTCTGATTGGCTGATTCCATCAGCCAATCAGAATTTTCCTACCTTAATTCCGATTGGCTGATAGAATCCTATCAGCCAATCGGAATTCGAGGGACGCCATCTTGGATGACGTCCCTTAAAGGAGCCTTCATTCGTCGGTAGTCCGTCGGGCCAGCAGGATGTTCCGCGTCGGAGGTCTGCAAGATGGATCCGGAAGAAAGAAGATTGAAGATGCCGTTGATAGAAGACTTCAGCCGGATCATGGACCTCTTCAGCTCCCGCTTGGATGATGACTTCAGCCGGATCATGGACCTCTTCAGCTCCCGCTTGGATGATGACTTCAGCCGGATCATGGACATCTTCAGCCCCCTGCTTGGGCTTGGATCAGGACATCGGAGGAGCTCTTCTGGATCGATCGGTGAACCTGGTATGGTGAAGATAAGGTAGGAAGATCTTCAGGGGCTTAGTGTTAGGTTTATTTAAGGGGGGTTTGGGTTAGATTAGGGGTATGTGGGTGGTGGGTTGTAATGTTGGGGGGGGGTATTGTATGTGTTTTTTTTACAGGCAAAAGAGCTGAATTCTTTGGGGCATGCCCCGCAAAGGGCCCTGTTCAGGGCTGGTAAGGTAAAAGAGCTTTGAACTTTAGTAATTTAGAATAGGGTAGGGCATTTTTTTATTTTGGGGGTCTTTGTTATTTTATTAGGGGGCTTAGAGTAGGTGTAATTAGTTTAAAATTGTAATATTTTTCTGATGTTTGTAAATATTTTTTTATTTTTTGTAACTTAGTTCTTTTTTATTTTTTGTACTTTAGTTAGTTTATTTCATTGTATTTATTTGTAGATATTGTATTTAATTAATTTATTGATAGTGTAGTGTTAGGTTTAATTGTAGGTATTTTATTTAATTAATTTATTGATAGTGTAGTGTTAGGTTTAATTGTAACTTAGGTTAGGATTTATTTTACAGGTAATTTTGTAATTATTTTAACTATTTTAGCTATTGTACCTGGTTAAAATAAATACAAAGTTACCTGTCAAATAAATATAAATCCTAAAATAGCTATAATATAAATATAATTTATATTGTAGCTATATTAGGATTTATTTTACAGGTAAGTATTTAGCTTTAAATAGGAATAATTTATTTAATAAGAGTTAATTTATTTCGTAAGATTTAAATTATATTTAACTTAGGGGGGTGTTAGTGTTAGGGTTAGACTTAGCTTTAGGGGTTAATAAATTTATTAGAATAGCGGTGAGCTCCAGTCGGCAGATTAGGGGTTAATGTTTGAAGTTAGGTGTCGGCGATGTTAGGGAGGGCAGATTAGGGGTTAATACTATTTATTATAGGGTTAGTGAGGCGGATTAGGGGTTAATAACTTTATTATAATAGCGGTGCGGTCCGCTCGGCAGATTAGGGGTTAATAAGTGTAGGCAGGTGGAGGCGACGTTGTGGGGGGCAGATTTGGGGTTAATAAATATAATATAGGGGTCGGCGGTGTTAGGGGCAGCAGATTAGGGGTACATAAGGATAACGTAAGTAGCGGCGCTTTGCGGTTGGCAGATTAGGGGTTAATTATTGTAGGTAGCTGGCGGCGACGTTGTGGGGGGCAGGTTAGGGGTTAATAAATATAATACAGGGGTCGGCGGTGTTAGGGGCAGCAGATTAGGGGTACATAAGGTTAACGTAGGTGGCGGTCGGCAGATTAGGGGTTAAAAAAAATTAATAGAGTGGCGGCGATGTGGGGGGACCTCGGTTTAGGGGTGTATAGGTAGTTTATGGGTGTTAGTGTACTTTAGAGCACAGTAGTTAAGAGCTTTATAAACCGGCATTAGCCCAGAAAGCTCTTAACTACTGACTTTTTTCTGCGGCTGGAGTTTTGTCGTTAGATTTCTAACGCTCACTTCAGACACGACTCTAAATACCGGAGTTAGAAAGATCCCATTGAAAAGATAGGATACGCAATTGACGTAAGGGGATCTGCGGTATGGAAAAGTCGCGGCTGAAAAGTGAGCGTTAGACCCTTTCCTGACTGACTCCAAATACCGGCGGTAGCCTAAAACCAGCGTTAGGAGCCTCTGACGCTGGTTTTCACGGCTACCGCCCAACTCTAAATCTAGCCCTCAGACTGGCACGATTCTAAACAGTGCTTAAATCAAACAATAGGTCAATATTTGTATACTCAGTTATTTAGCTAAAATTTTGATTCTAATACAATTCTTACTTGGATACAAAAGTACATATATTCTTAATATGAACAGTTATTTAAATATCTATTTATTTAGATTGGAACAATTCTTAATTGCTTATAATTAAGACAAATTCTAAGATAACTATATATATATCCTATATTTTACACAGATGAATTATTTAGCATGCAAGATACAAACTTAGCCTTATATCATATTATGAGCACAGTTAAAATACTGAGTGCTTTTAAATTTAATTGTTATAGTAATCTCTCAATACATTACCAAAATGATATTCAGCTTCAAGACTTGTCCCACCTCATATAAAATAAGTGTAATTGCAATGGAAAAGGAGAAGTATGGCCCACTTTGTTTTATAGTTTGACTGTGTCCCACGCAAACAGTTTCAGTCAGTTACAAACTCAGCAGCCAGTCCCCCTACCCTCTCCTGCATACAACTTTATAGTGTAATCATAGGTGTGGAATATGGGTGGCCCTTCGAAACCTTGTCCCTGCTATTGGTTCACCTTGTGAGTGTGCGTTGCTAAGGAGATGCATCCTTACAACAACCAATTGTCTCCTGGCTGTAATACCTGTGTCGCAACACCGTACCTTGTCCATCGGGTGGCAGTATTACAAACAGACAGCACAAATCAAATGCAGCATGACAAACAAATACAGCTATACATTTAAACATCTTTCTTTAAAATGTGTAATAACTACCATAATTTTCTTCATATTAATAAGTTCGCAATACCAATCACAGACGGGTAAGATCACATTACCTCTCTGGTCATTTTGATATGAAACATGTGTCTAACATTATTTATATTGAATAATTTATATTGCTAACTATTCAATTTTTCATATTAAACATATTAGATTTTATTTAGCCTAACAGAAAATTTTTATTTCAATATCAGCTGTCAATATTTCATAGTCATATCACATCAAAGTAACTTCCATATATCCATCTCACTATATTTCAAGGGATGTATTTAAAACTTTATAAACATTTATTTCACATTCATATGATATGACTTATTTCATCCTATGTATCGTCCTGTGTGTGTCATCTCTTAGTTCCACCTGGAAAACAGCAAAGCACGTTATATATACATATATTGGTTATTTGAATTATTTTAAACATACATGGAAAACTGGCATTGTTCCCTTTGCAAAATGTATTTAATTCTAGTTGAGTTACACAGGGGTTGTAAATGTTAATTCTTCAACCTACACTGCTCCTCCCCAGCTGCATGTCTGCAATACGTCTAGGATCTAGGTGACAAATTCCAAAGGGGTCCTTGAACACATTCTTTTCTCTCATCACCAAATGTCTTGGAGTTATAAAACTCTGCATATATAGTCAATTGAATAGGGTCACTGAGTTATAGTTCCTTTAGAAAAAATTGTTTGAGTGTTTTACACAGCAGGGGGTTTGTGCTTCAAAAGCTATGCTGATTTTCAATCCTGATAAACGTGTATTCACCCAGCTAAACCCATCTGGTAGGGGGTTGGGACCCACAGTGGATTAGAAGCTGTGTTCAACAAATTCATGTTCAATAAATCCTGAGGTCTCATCTAATATATACAGTGTATAAAATATATATATATATCTATCTATATATATATATATATATATATACATATATATGTATACATATGTAATATTCATCATAATGCTCATATACTCTGACAATATATATACAGAACATGCCCACAAATTTGAAGATGTTTTTTTTATTATTATTATTATTGTGAAGCAAACAACAAATAGGAAAAAAACCCCAGAAAAAGTCAATGTGCATAACTATTCACCCCCCTAAAGTCAATACTTTGTAGAGCCACCTTTTGCGGCAATCACACCTCCAAGTCGCTTTGGATAAGTCTCTATGAACTTGCCACATCTTACCACTGGGATTTTTGCCCATTCCTCCTTGCAAAACTGCTTCAGCTCCTTCAAGTTGGATGGTTTGCGCTTGTGAACAGCAATCTTTAAGTCTGACCACAGATTTTCTATTGGATTGAGGTCTGGGCTTTGACTAGGTCATTCCAACACATTTACATGTTTCCCCTTAAACCACTCAAGTGTTGCTTTAGCAGTGTGTTTGGGGTCATTGTCCTGCTGGAAGGTGAACCTCCATCCTAGCCTCAAATCACGCACAGAGTGGTACAGGTTTTGCTCAAGAATATCCCTGTATTTAGCACCATCCATCTTTCCCTCAACTCTGACCAGTTTCCCAGTCCCGGCTGCTGAAAGACATCCCCACAGCATGATGCTGCCACCACCATGTTTCACCGTGGGGATGGTGTTCTTTGGGTGATTTGATGTGTTGGGTTTCACGAGACATAGCGTTTTCTTTGATGGGCGAAAAGTTCAATTTTAGTCACATCAGACCAGAGCACCTTCCTCCATACATTTTGGGAGTCTTCCACATGCCTTTTCGCAAACTCAAAACGTGCCATTTTGTTTTTTGCTGAAAGTAATGGCTTTCTTCTAGCCACTCTGCCATAAAGCCCAAATCTATGGAGCGTACGGCTTATTGTCGTCCTATGTACAGATACTCCAGTCTCTGCTGTGGAACTCTCTGTGCTGCCTCTCTGATTAATGCCCTCCTTGCCCGGTCCGTGAGTTTTGGTGGGCGGCCGTCTCTTGGCAGGTTTGCTGTTGTGCCATGTTCTTTCCATTTAGTTATGATAGATTTGATGGTGCTCCTAGGGATCATCAAAGATTTGGATATTTTTTTATAACCTAACCCTGACTTGTACTTCTCAACAACATTGTCCCTTACTAGTTTGGAGAGTTCCTTGGTCTTCATGGCAGTGTTTGGTTAGTGGTGCCTCTTGCTTAGGTGTTGCAGCCTCTGGGGCCTTTCAAAAAAGGTGTGTATATGTAATGACAGATCATGTGACACTTAGATTGCACACAGGTGGACATCATTTCACTAATTATGTGACTTCTGAAGGTAACTGGTTGCACCAGCGCTTTTTATGGGCTTTATAACAAAGGGAGTGAATACATACGCACATGCCAATTTTCTGTTTTCTATTTCTAAAAAGTTTTATGTATATATTTTTCTCATTTCACTTCACCAACTTAGACTATTGTGTTCTGATCCATTACATAAAATTCAGATTAATAAAACATTGAACTTAAGGCTTTAATGTAACAAAATAGGTAAAAAGTCAAGGGGGTGAATACTTTTGCAAGGCATTGTATACAGTTGTGCTCATAAGTTTACATACCATGGAAGAATTTATGATTTCTTGGCCATTGTTTCAGAGAATATGAATGATAACACAAAAACTTTTCTTTCACTCATGGTTAGTGTTTGGCTGAAGCCATTTATTATCAATCAACTGTGTTCACTCTTTTTAAATCATAATGACAACAGAAACTACCCAAATGACC
>NC_069507.1:274109015-274170629 GCF_027579735.1 Bombina bombina
TTATGAAGCGCCATCATATTCCGCAGCGCTGTCCATGGATACAGATCATCTAAATAAAACAATAGTATAAAACTTTTAAGACTAAGAGACAGGACAGGATTTACAAACACATACAGGAGGGATTGAGGGCCCTATTCCCGTGGGAACTTACAATCTATATATATATATATATATACACTGTATATATATATACACACATATATATTTATTACTGTTACGTGTGCAAGGAGGGGGGCTGTGAGTGACGGTTTTGTAAATGTAATACTACTACAAGGGAGCTTATAATAAATGTTCAAATGCGCAAAGTCCATTATTGTGCACAAGATCCCTTTGCGCATGCTAACGTTTATTCTAAGCTCCCTTGCTTGTGACGTCACCTAGCGCCACGTCGTCTCTTGCCGAACACGGCCACATTGTTACACTACAGGTAAATAAGCACACACACAACTCATGTACACAAATACACACACATTGTTACACTACAGGCAAATAAGCACACACACATCTCATGTACACAAATACACACACATTGTTACACTACAGGCAAATAAGCACACACACAACTCATGTACACAAGTACACACACATTGTTACACTACAGGCAAATAAGCACACACACAACTCATGTACACAAGTACACACACATTGTTACACTACAGGCAAATAAGCACACACACAACTCATGTACAGAAATACACACACATTGTTACACTACAGGCAAATAAGCACACACACAACTCATGTACACAAATACACACACATTGTTACACTACAGGCAAATAAGCACACACACAACTCATGTACACAAGTACACACACATTGTTACACTACAGGTAAATAAGCACACACACAACTCATGTACACAAGTACACACACACATTGTTACACTACAGGCAAATAAGCACACACAACTCATGTACACAAGTACACACACACATTGTTACACTACAGGCAAATAAGTACACACACAACTCATGTACACAAGTACACACACACATTGTTACACTACAGGCAAATAAGCACACACAACTCATGTACACAAATACACACAATCACACACACATTGTTACACTACCGGCAAATAAGCACACACACAACTCATGTACACAAATACACACACATTGTCACACTACAGGCAAATAAGCACACACACAACTCATGTACACAAGTACACACACACATTGTTACACTACAGGCAAATAAGCACACACAACTCATGTGCACAAATACACACAATCATACACACACATTGTTACACTACAGGCAAATAAGCACACACACAACTCATGTACACAAATACACACACATTGTTACACTACAGGCAAATAAGTACACACACAACTCATGTACACAAATACACACACACATTGTTACACTACAGGTAAATAAGCACACACACAACTCATGTACACAAATACACACACACTCACACACACACATTGTTACACTACAGGCAAATAAGCACACACACAACTCATGTACACAAAAACACACACATTGTTACACTACTGGTAAATAAGCACACACACAATTCATGTACACAAATACACACACATTGTTACACTACAGGTTAATAAGCACACACAACTCATGTACACAAATACACACACACACACATATTGTTACACTACAGGTAAATAAGCACACACACAACTCATGTACACAAATACACACACACACTCACACACACACACACATTGTTACACTACAGGCAAATAAGCGCACACACACAACTCATGTACACAAATACACACACATTGTTACACTACAGGTAAATAAGCACACACACAACTCATCTACACAAACACACACACATTGTTACACTACAGGCAAATAAGCACACACACAACTCATGTACACAAACACACACACATTGTTACACTACAGGCAAATAAGCACACACACATCTCATGTACACAATCACACACACACACATTGTTACACTATAGGTAAATAAGCACACACACACATCTCATGTACACAAACACACATTGTTACACTACAGGAAAATAAGCACACACACAACTCATGTACACAAATACACACAATCACACACACATTGTTACACTACAGGCAAATAAGCACACACACAACTCATGTACAGAAACACACACACATTGTTACACTACAGGCAAATAAGCACACACACATCTCATGTACACAATCACACACACATTGTTACACTACAGGTAAATAAGCACACACAACTCATGTACACAATCACACAGACACACACACATTGTTACACTACAGGCAAATAAGCACACACACACACATCTCATGTACACAATCACACACACATTGTTACACTATAGGTAAATAAGCACACACACATCTCATGTACACAAACACACACACATTGTTACACTATAGGTAAATAAGCACACACATATCTCATGTACACAAACACACACACATTGTTACACTACAGGTAAATAAGCACACACACAACTCATGTACACAATCACACAGACACACACACATTGTTACACTACAGGCAAATAAGCACACACACATCTCATGTACACAATCACACACACATTGTTACACTATAGGTACATAAGCACACACACATCTCATGTGCACAAACACACACACATTGTTACACTATAGGTAAATAAGCACACACACATCTCATGTACACAAACACACACACATTGTTACACTATAGGTAAAAAAGCACACACAACTCATGTACACAAATACACACAATCACACACACATTGTTACACTACAGGCAAATAAGCACACACACAACTCATGTACACAAATACACACACATTGTTACACTACAGGTAAATAAGCACACACACAACTCATGTACACAAATACACACACATTGTTACACTACGGGCAAATAAGCACACACACAACTCATGTACACAAACACACACACAATCACACACACATTGTTACACTACAGGTAAATAAGCACACACACAACTCATGTACACAAATACACACACATTGTTACACTACAGGCAAATAAGCACACACACAACTCATGTACACAAACACACACACAATCACACACACATTGTTACACTACAGGCAAATAAGCACACACACAACTCATGTACACAAACACACACACAATCACACACACATTGTTACACTACAGGTAAATAAGCACACACAACTCATGTACACAAATACACACACATTGTTACACTACAGGCAAATAAGCACACACACAACTCATGTACACAAATACACACACATTGTTACACTACAGGCAAATAAGCACACACACATCTCATGTACACAAATACACACACATTGTTACACTACAGGCAAATAAGCACACACACAACTCATGTACACAAATACACACACATTGTTACACTACAGGCAAATAAGTACACACACAACTCATGTACACAAATACACACACATTGTTACACTACAGGCAAATAAGCACACACACAACTCATGTACACAAATACACACACATTGTTACACTACAGGCAAATAAGCACACACACAACTCATGTACACAAATACACACACATTGTTAAACTACAGGTAAATAAGCACACACACATCTCATGTACACAAATACACACACATTGTTACACTACAGGCAAATAAGCACACACACAACTCATGTACACAAATACACACACATTGTTACACTACAGGCAAATAAGCACACACACAACTCATGTACACAAATACACACACATTGTTACACTACAGGCAAATAAGCACACACACAACTCATGTACACAAACACACACACAATCACACACACATTGTTACACTACAGGCAAATAAGCACACACACAACTCATACACAAACACACACACAATCACAGAGACCCACACACTGTACAATATATGGGACCCACGTAGGGCACAAAGGAAAACACACGCTCCAGCACAGGGCGTTATTTGTACAACAGCGAGATAAGATAGTGCCAGCACACTGCCATCCCCTTATATCACACCTGCAATGGGCACCTGCCCAGCAAGTAAGCTAATCTGGGAGTAATGTGTATACTAACAGGGGCAGGGAGGGAGGGCTGGTGCGAAGCGTTTGTTCAGGAGCTGCTGTGTGAGAATTTACAGAGAATTAGCTGTGCACAACGTTACACAATATCAAATCACAAAACCTGTATGTTACTTTCAGACGTGAAATTCTCATTCAAATACAAAACAAACAGGAAAATTCCTGATATCAGATCTCTTCTGAACTCTGTGCCCTGTAATAACAATCTACATACAAATTCAATTACCACACCCCTCACCCATTAGCTGTTCAGTTAACAAATATTTCAACTTATTGAGGTGTAGCGATTAATTATTATATCTCCAATAAGATGGAGCCAAAAAGAAACATTTCACTCGTTTTCCATTTTTGAGAGAGAACTTAAATTCTTTTTTTATTTACTGCCTGGGAGTCTTTTGCACATATGAATACCAACATAAGAGACTCAGTCTCCTGAACGGGACACCTGATTAGTCCTTCACTAGTTTTACATTTATTAATGTTACAACATGTAGACCAACACAGACATTGGTTAAATATGTTCACAAACAAACTGCACATATATTTGTCTTTACACCACTTACAAAATGTATCTTGTTTTAGGGCATTTCAGTCTAAGTTCTGTTACACAAATATTGCAATTAAAATCATGTAAAATAAAAAGGTCTTGAGTAAACTTAAACATTTGAAGTTCTTTTCAGCAACAAGGCTCTTTATCCTCGGTGTTATCTGGACAAGCAGTAAGTCTTGCTGCAGTTTAAATATGGGATTTGATCATGAGTTTGAAACAAGGAAACAATTGAGTTACGATGCAAAAGTTCTTCAGGAAAAGCCAAACTTAAGAGGCTAGAATGGAGTTTTAAGAAGATAAAGCTAAAGAATTAGATAATTAGACAAATATTATAAGACAACCTGCACAAATGTTTTCTAATTAATTAGATAAATTAGACAAATACAGTGAGACAACCAGCGCTAGTGTTTTCTGACTAATTAGATAATTTACACAAGCTCTGTGAGACAACTGGTGCTAGTGTTTTCTGATTAATTATATAAATTAGACAAGCTCTGTTAGACAATTAGCGCTAGTGTTTTCTGATGAATTAGATAAACTCTGTGAGACAACCAGTGCTAGTGTTTTCTGATGAATTAGATAAATTACACAACCACTGTGAGACAACTGGCGCTAGTATTTCTTTCTAATGACACGGTGAGTCCACGTATCATCATTAATTACTGTTGGGAATATCACTCCTGGCCAGCAGGAGGAGGCAAAGAGCACAACAGCAGAGCTGTTAAGTATCACTTCCCTTCCCACAAACCCCAGTCATTCTCTTTGCCTCTTGTGCAAGGAGGAGGTGAAGTAATTAGGTGTCTGATAAAGATTCTTCTATCAAGATATTTTTGTTTTGAAGTCAGAGCAGGCTTGCTCTGACCTACCATCATAGTCTGGGTCTAGCTGTACTCCACGTTAGTCTCTTCAGTAGGGTGGTGGTGGCTTTAAAGCAGTTAGAAACTTGTGAGGTGGGCCTGGCTGAGTTTTCCTGGTATAGAAAGCCTGAGTAGGTTTACTCTAGTCTTTCTTTGTTTCACAGGTCTCTCTGAGGTGCGGCATCCTCTCAAGCCGGGTGAGCTGTCCTCCTGCCTGATGGCTAGATGCAGGTAAGTGCTTGGTCTTCTATGCTCAGGGGACATGCACTTCTGAAAGGGTTTTATACTGCATTATTATGGGACATGTATATCCTGAGGCAGGATATCTTAGGCAGGATGCATGCACTTATTGTGACTTTGGGAGACTAGGGGTTAATTCTTTTTGGAAGTATCCCTGACTTGTTATTGTTTTTTGTACTATTTATTTATGTCAGTATATGGCAGGGTTATAACACAATATATTTAATAATTAACCTTTAAACTGAATCCCAATAAAAAATGCATATACTAGAAACCATAAAATTAATATAAATTCCTGAATTCTTTATTATTAGTTAATATATATAAACACATTGAAATATATTTGTAGGAACAAGAATATGAATCAATACTATACATGTTTGAATTATTAAAATATGCTATGCAAAGATCATAAAAGTTGCCTTATTCACAATTGAATTTCATTCAATTAACACAAAGAGATTCCAAGATATTACCTACTAACATCCAGACTGGTACAATTTTAACAGTGCTTAGTTAAACTATAGGACAATATACACTCTAATTGAAATACCAGAGATTATATATATATATATTCTATATGTGAACAGTTAGTTTAAACTACACAGGCTACGAATACAAGGTTAAAATACAATTTATTTCTTTAAGTCTGCTACATACAGCAACAATAAATGTTTATTTTAAATATTTTGCATATAAAAAGGCAAGCTTAAAACTACATAGGACTATGAATATAATTCTAAAATATAAATATGCTCTTTACATCTATCAGTTATAGTTTAACTGCAGTGACTATGCATATATTTTGTTTTAAAATATTATCTGTAATTAGCAATCTTTTTATACTTTACCCAGATAAACAAATCGATATCTAATATTTCTCAACAGGTCCAATCTCACCTCAGAATACCAAAATTGGAGTATTGTTGCATATGGAGAATAAAAGTAGCTGTTTGCTTATAATAACTGCAGCAGTTATTCATCCAGGGTTTCAGCAAAACAGTTTACCAGTCAAAGTTAGGAATAGTTAGCCAGCAGCCTCCTTTCTCTCTCTATGCTTGGGGTTAAATCATCTGATCTCACCCCTTCCCTTTTTTGATCAGTAACCATCATTGGTGAGATTGGAAACGCCCAACGGAAGCTTGTCTCGGATTGGCCCTTTGAAACTGAACATGGATTGGTTCATCTGGGAAGTATCTTTTAACAGTCAAGTTTTTTGGCTGTAATACTGGATTTTGGCCATCGGGGGGCAGCAGACAAACAAACAGATTCATTCAACCATTCCTAGACAGTAAACACATTTCTTCAAAATGTGTATTTAAAAATGCCATAATGGGGGGGCGTGTCCGGGCTATGTCCCAAAATGGTCGCTAAACTGAAGACTCTGCTCAGGAATTTACATTCTGTCATGTAATCTATATTTTTTTTGCATCATCCACTGCTGTATTTTACAGAAGAGATTCTACTGAAGCTGATAATACCTATATTTCTACTTTTTATATAGCAAGTCGTTCAGGCCGGACCATTGAGAATCCTGGCAGCTCGAATAGAGAAGGTACTCAGCACCCCCCCTGCAACACCAGGTACAAAGAGAACACAAGCAATTCTCTTAACTCTTATATCATGGAAGAGCTACTTGCTCTTATACAGGCGCTATTAGAAGATCGTGGTAGGAAGATATGTGAGAGGATTGACCAAATTGTAAGCCCACCTACTGCACAGCTAGGAGATAAATGGTGACATAGATTTCAGGCACTAGCCTTCAGGTTATTGGGTTTGGAGACCTATGGGATGGAGGAGAAGCTAACAAGAGTGCCGCAGGAGGTGTTTCAAGCTGGCTACCCTAGCCTGGATTTGGGAGTGTGTGCAACGGAGAGTCTAGTGCCCACTATCAGAGAGGGATTTGTGGCCTGTGCGGACAGGCGACCAGCTCCTGCTTGCTATGTCGAGACCCCCCAGCCGAATAGAAGTTGGAGGCAGCGAGAGCAAGATTTCACTTTGCCACTTGCGGGGAGCTATCCTGGCTCTCCTAAGAGTGACATTGATCCTGTGGAAGCTAGACCTGTTCAAGACTCCGCTGTGAATGACCCATACAGCTTGAAATGTTACAACAAGGTTTCCCGACCGTTTACTTACCTTTTTGACTCCCGATGCCACAAGCTGGATGGGGACACTTTAGCCCTGCTGTTCATCAATGTTAGTCTTGTGCGAAGGAATGTTCAGGGCTTTGAGGCCCTCTATGCACTGAGGGCGGAGAGAGCTGGGGCCGGTTAGACTGTGGACGGCAGGCTCAGGGCCCAACAGCACTCCTTAAGACTATTGGACTGGGTGAAATGCTTTGTAATGAAGCCTGCAATGGCTGAGTTTATCTGGTTATTAAGTCTGGTAGTACCCCTGTGATTGAGGTGTGGGATATTGTATTTTATCCTATTTTCATACTCTATAGTCATGGCTAAATTTTAATGTCCAGTACATTATTTACCATTTATTGCTAGCAGCTTCCTGGGGTATGCCTAACGTCCAGATATGCAATGTACTCTATATGCTTTAGATGCTGACTTGGGTGGAGTATACTGTTCTATTTGTGCATTACATTATATAGGTTAACTATCTGTGTCTAACTATACCATAACTTCACAAGTTTGTCTGCTTAGACATAATATCTCCTTGGCCCCACTATAACCCTCTATTAGTTATTCAGTGTGCAAAGGAAGCATTCTTGGGTAGTAGTCTGTCTTAGCTTGAATTGTTATATTTACACCTCTACTTGTAAGGTTGATTTCTGTGGGCCATCATGTGGCTTATACTTTATTGCAATAACTCCACCACAAGATTTTATATAAATTTGCTGGGTCTCTTCATCTAATAGATTTTCTCTAGTCCTACAATAGCCTCAATGTACTGTCTGCGGCCGAGACAGTATGCATAAGCACATACTCCTCAAACTCCTGTAATACATAGAGATCCCGAGTAACACTCTACTACTACTGGTGGTTTTTATTATGTCTTAAGCCCCTCACCTTAATTAAGCCTAACTAGTATGTGTATCCTGGGGGGCTAGTTAGTTATTTGACTGTAAAGATGTATGTGCATGTATGCATGTGTATTCATGTATATATTGTGAATAATATTCAAAACCTATGCTGTAATAAACAATATAAAGAGGCCCAAAAGTGGCCTATATATCTTTTATTATATTACTTTATCTAGAATGGGTCCAAGTGTGGACCTGCTAACATTTCCCCCAATCTTTACCCCTTGTTTATACTCAAAACCCGTGGCCCAAGAAAGGTCACAAATTTTTAATTTGGGTATGCTTAACTTATACTTGTGTGTGTATTCTATGGGGCTATTTTATTTTATTTTCTTTAATTGTAAAGAATATCTTGCCTTAGCATTGGGCCAATGAGTGGCCCTGTTAACATTCTCCCAATCTCCACCCCTTACCTATCTCTAACATCCGTGGGCCAAGAGTGGCCACTAACTCTTAGTCGGTGTGTAATATATCTCTAATTTTTTCTCCTACTTATTATGGGGGGTTCTTTGATATAATGTTATAAAGAAAAAGAGGTTCATTTTGTAGTTTGCACCTTACATTTTTTGCTTTTTGTTATTGAGTCATAAATGGCATTGCATCTTGTAATGTTAACGTGTTAGCCCTAGAAGGCCTTTTAACATGTGGATTTAGACATGGGCTAATGGCTGGTATGTAATTTATAGTTTAGACCTATTGTTAAAGATTGAGTTGATCTGGAGGTCCGAGAGTGGCCAGCCTGGGGCCTATGGATAACCCTACATAGATTTGATGTTTTGATTTGTACTTTGATGTGCTAATATGCATATAACTGCCTAGGGCCTTTTTGTTTTAATAAGACATGTCTTTAGTATTGTGCAAGCTTGATGTCACTTATGTTGTAAACCTCAATAAAAAGTATTTAAAAAAAAATGCCATAATTTCTTTACATTACTGAACCACATGTTCAAATGTACTGTATTATGTCACATTATTTATTCCGATTATTTTAATATGAAACATCAGTATTCTTTTTAATATCATATTACATCAAAGTAATTTATACTGCTAGCTATTCCAAAATTAAAAGCATTTAAAATCCTGATATATATTCATATAAAAACCACGGCATATTTCATATTCAGTACTGCACTGCGTCCCAACATGAATATAATATATTTTATATTTCTAATAAATCCTGAATGCATGAATCTTGTCTATGGTCCATATTCATAGGACATCTTGTTATTATGTGTCTGAAAAATAAAGAGATACAGAGGTTATTATTCTGACACAGTTAAACATTTTAGACCGACTAAAATAGTCACCTATCAAGCTTAGACAATCTCCCAAATTTCTATATAATATGTTGTCTGAATATATATATATATATATATATATATTAATGTGATTACCTTGATTACATGAAGATATTATTTATTTTGCAAGATTTATTTATTCTTATTTATGCCATACAAAGACTTTAAATGCCAATTTGTCTATTCTCTGTACATGGGAAACTCAATAGGGGATCATTTAACTTGTGGTTGTTAAATATTACAGTTCCTGAAAATGTTTGTGTTTTCAAACTTTCTCCAGACGGATCGGCTCCTCACCTTGGCAGGAAACTCATATATGGGCATGTATTTTTGAGGCTCCAGCATGCTAATTTCCACTTCCTTGAAATTATAAGTATCTCGTCAGGTCTTAAATTAAAAGTTTTAGACATATTCACTGTATGGGGTAAGGGATGTTTTGAAGTGACTATCTTGCTCTCAGATTTTCTGTTAATCAAGAAAGGGAAACTTCATGTTTGATCCCAGATTTATAACATACAAAATAAACATGGCCATTCCTTTTGAAGCAATTTAAATGCTATCTTAATTAGGAGAAGCATATCTTATGTCTGATCTAAAACCTGGAATGTATAGCTATAAAGATTGACCATTTCTCTGATCACCAAATGTTTTATAGCTAGGAGTTTTTTTTTTTGCTTATACAGTGACCATTATGATTCATCCTGTGTAATCAAAAGTAGTGGGGTCACATTACACACAGTGAAAACCATTTCATACTGGATTTTTACAAATAAAATGAAATATTTGGTGTATACCAATCTCTATATATTAAATAATAATATATATATATATATATATATATATATATATATATATATATATATATATTATTTAATAACATTCACAGATCGTCTGACATATTTCCCCCTTCCAATTTTAAATAGATGTAGGACACATGTATTTGAATTGGCTTAAAGTCAGCGGTACTTGGTGAGGGTATTGACCGTATGCATCATAGACAGTCTTCTATGTAGAAAGTCCGTAATTTTTGAGCCTTTGGCCCATAGTTATCAAGGTCTGGCGGACCTGATCCGATAGTGCGGATCAGGTCTGCCAGACCTCGCTGAATACGGCGAGCAATACGCTAGCCGTATTCAGCATTGCACCAGCAGCTCACAACAGTTGCTGGTGCAACGCAGCCCCCTGCAGACTCGCGGCCAATCGTCCGCCAGCAGGGGGGTGTCAATCAACCCGATCATACTCGATCAGGTTGAATTGCGGCGATGTCTGTCTGCCTGCTCAGAGCAGGCGGACAGGTTATGGAGCAGCGGTCTTTAGACCGCTGCTTCATAACTGTTGTTTCTGGCGAGCCTGCAGGCTCGCCAGAAACGCAGGGCATCAAGCTCCATTTGGAGCTTGATACATATGCCCCTTTATGTTTATCAGCTAGGCATCTTTAAACTACAGTATGTCTTTAGTGAATTTGGAGATATGACTTCATTCTCCCTCTATGACTTGGAGTTGGCATGCTCGTAGCTGATTGATATGGACCCATTTATCTATGAAACTTTCATTTTTGGGGATCCTTATTTTATAGGCCACTGGAGATATTTTGTCAATAATGACTAAAGGACCTTTCCATGATGGGAGAAATTTCTTCTCCTTAACCTGATCTCTTCCAAAGTTATAAAGATAAACTTTATAATTTATTTCATATTCCTTTTTGGACGTTTTGAGATCATAATAGGTTTTAGTGGCAGTTGCAGCTTTCTATAAGTTCTTTTGAGCAAATGCAAAGGCATATTGCAGGTGCTTTCTTACGCCTAGATTTAGAGTTGGGCGGTAGCCGTGAAAACCAGCGTTAGAGGCTCCTAACGCTGGTTTTTAACGCCCTCTGGTATTTGGAGTCAGTCATTAAAGGGTCTAACGCTCACTTTCCAGCCGCGACTTTTCCATACCGCAGATCCCCTTACGTCAATTGCGTATCCTATCTTTTCAATGGGATCTTTCTAACGCCGGTATTTAGAGTCGTGGCTGGAGTGAGCGTTAGAAATCTAACGACCAAACTCCAGCCGCAGAAAAAAGTCAGTAGTTAAGAGCTTTTTGGGCTAACGCCGGTTCATAAAGCTCTTAACTACTGTGCTCTAAAGTACACTAACACCCATAAACTACCTATGTACCCCTAAACCGAGGCCCCCCCCACATCGCCGCCACTCTATTAAATTTTTTTAACCCCTAATCTGCCGAACGCCACCTACGTTATACTTATGTACCCCTAATCTGCTGCCCCTAACACCGCCGACCCCTATATTATATTTATTAACCTCTAATCTGCCCCCCACAACGTCGCCGCCAGCTACCTACAATAATTAACCCCTAATCTGCCGACCGCAAAGCGCCGCCACCTACGTTATCCTTATGTACCCCTAATCTGCTGCCCCTAACACCGCCGACCCCTATATTATATTTATTAACCCCTAATCTGCCCCCCACAACGTCGCCGCCACCTACCTACACTTATTAACCCCTAATCTGCCGAGCGGACCGCACCGCTACTATAATAAAGTTATTAACCCCTAATCCGCCTCACTCCCGCCTCAATAACCCTATAATAAATAGTATTAACCCCTAATCTGCCCTCCCTAACATCGCCGACACCTAACTTCAAACATTAACCCCTAATCTGCCGACCGGAGCTCACCGCTATTCTAATAAATTTTTTTAACCCCTAAAGCTAATTCTAACCCTAACCCTAACACCCCCCTAAGTTAAATATAATTTTATTCTAACGAAATAAATTAACTCTTATTAAATAACTTATTCCTATTTAAAGCTAAATACTTACCTGTAAAATAAACCCTAATATAGCTACAATATAACGAATAATTATATTGTAGCTATTTTAGGATTTATATTTATTTTACAGGCAACTTTGTAATTATTTTAACCCGGTACAATAGCTATTAAATAGTTAATAACTATTTAATAGTTACCTAGTTAAAATAATAACAAAATTACCTGTAAAATAAATCCTAACCTAAGTTACAATTAAACCTAACACTACACTATCAATAAATAAATTAAATAAAATACCTACAATTACCTACAATTAAACCTAACACTACACTATCAATAAATTAATTAAATACAATACCTACAAATAAATACATTTAAATAAACTAACTAAAGTACAAAAAATAAAAAAGAACTAAGTTACAAAAAATAAAAAAATATTTACAAACATAAGAAAAATCTTACAACAATTTTAAACTAATTACACCTACTCTAAGCCCCCTAATAAAATAACAAAGCCCCCCAAAATAAAAAAATGCCCTACCCTATTCTAAATTAAAAAAGTTCAAAGCTCTTTTACCTTACCAGCCCTGAAAAGGGCCATTTGCGGGGCATGCCCCAAAGAATTCAGCTCTTTTGCCTGTAAAAAAAACATACAATACCCCCCCCAACATTAAAACCCACCACCCACATACCCCTAATCTAACCCAAACCCCCCTTAAATAAACCTAACACTAAGCCCCTGAAGATCTTCCTACCTTATCTTCACCTCGCCGGGTATCACCGATCGGTCCTGGCTCCGAAATCTTCATCCAACCCAAGCGGGGGCTGGCGATCCATCATCCGGCGGCTGAAGAGGTCCAGAAGAGGCTCCAAAGTCTTCATCCTATCCGGGAAGAAGAGGCGATCCGGACCGGCAACCATCTTGATCCAATCGGCATCTTCTATCTTCATCCGATGACGACCGGCTCCATCTTGAAGACCTCCACCACGGACCCATCTTCTTCTTCCGACGACTTCCCGACGAATGACGGTTCCTTTAAGGGACGTCATCCAAGATGGCGTCCCTCGAATTCCGATTGGCTGATAGGATTCTATCAGCCAATCGGAATTAAGGTAGGAAAATTCTGATTGGCTGATGGAATCAGCCAATCAGAATCAAGTTCAATCCGATTGGCTGATCCAATCAGCCAATCAGATTGAGCTCGCATTCTATTGGCTGTTTCGATCAGCCAATAGAATGCGAGCTCAATCTGATTGGCTGATCGGATCAGCCAATCGGATTGAACTTGATTCTGATTGGCTGATTCCATCAGCCAATCAGAATTTTCCTACCTTAATTCCGATTGGCTGATAGAATCCTATCAGCCAATCGGAATTCGAGGGACGCCATCTTGGATGACGTCCCTTAAAGGAACCGTCATTTGTCGGGAAGTCGTCGGTGAAGATGGATGTTCCGCGTCGGCGGGATGAACATGGATCCGGAAGAAAGAAGATTGAAGATGCCGCTTGATAGAAGACTTCAGCCGGATCATGGACCTCTTCAGCTCCCGCTTGGATGAAGACTTCATCCGGATCATGGACCTCTTCAGCTCCCGCTTGGATGAAGACTTCAGCCGGATCATGGACCTTAAAGGAACCGTCATTCGTTGGGAAGTCGTCGGAAGAAGAAGATGGGTCCGCGGTGGAGGTCTTCAAGATGGAGCCGGTCGTCATCGTATGAAGATAGAAGATGCCGCTTGGATCAAGATGGTTGCCGGTCCAGATCGCCTCTTCTTCCCGGATAGGATGAAGACTTTGGAGCCTCTTCTGGACCTCTTCAGCCGCCGGATGATGGATCGCCAGCCCCCGCTTGGGTTGGATGAAGATTTCGGAGCCAGGACCGATCGGTGATACCCGGCGAGGTGAAGATAAGGTAGGAAGATCTTCAGGGGCTTAGTGTTAGGTTTATTTAAGGGGGGTTTGGGTTAGATTAGGGGTATGTGGGTGGTGGGTTTTAATGTTGGGGGGGGTATTGTATGTTTTTTTTACAGGCAAAAGAGCTGAATTCTTTGGGGCATGCCCCGCAAATGGCCCTTTTCAGGGCTGGTAAGGTAAAAGAGCTTTGAACTTTTTTAATTTAGAATAGGGTAGGGCATTTTTTATTTTGGGGGGCTTTGTTATTTTATTAGGGGGCTTAGAGTAGGTGTAATTAGTTTAAAATTGTTGTAAGATTTTTCTTATGTTTGTAAATATTTTTTTATTTTTTGTAACTTAGTTCTTTTTTATTTTTTGTACTTTAGTTAGTTTATTTAAATGTATTTATTTGTAGGTATTGTATTTAATTAATTTATTAATAGTGTAGTGTTAGGTTTAATTGTAGGTAATTGTAGGTATTTTATTTAATTTATTTATTGATAGTGTAGTGTTAGGTTTAATTGTAACTTAGGTTAGGATTTATTTTACAGGTAATTTTGTAATTATTTTAACTAGGTAACTATTAAATAGTTATTAACTATTTAATAGCTATTGTACCTGGTTAAAATAAATACAAAGTTGCCTGTAAAATAAATATAAATCCTAAAATAGCTACAATATAATTATTCGTTATATTGTAGCTATATTAGGGTTTATTTTACAGGTAAGTATTTAGCTTTAAATAGGAATAATTTATTTAATAAGAGTTAATTTATTTCGTTAGAATAAAATTATATTTAACTTAGGGGGGTGTTAGGGTTAGGGTTAGAATTAGCTTTAGGGGTTAAAAAATGTATTAGAGTAGCGGTGAGCTCCGATCGGCAGATTAGGGGTTAATACTTGAAGTTAGGTGTCGGCAATGTTAGGGAGGGCAGATTAGGGGTTAATACTATTTCTTATAGGGTTATTGAGGCGGGAGTGAGGCGGATTAGGGGTTAATAACTTTATTATAGTAGCGCTCAGGTCCGGTCGGCAGATTAGGGGTTAATAAGTGTAGTTAGGTGGAGGCGACGTTGGGGGCGGCAGATTAGGGGTTAATAAATATAATATAGGGGTCGGCGATGTTAGGTCAGCAGATTAGGGGTACATAGGGATAATATAGGTGGCGGGGGTGTACGGAGCGGCAGATTAGGGGTTAAAAATAATATGCAGGGGTCAGCGATAGCGGGGGCGGCAGATTAGGGGTAAATAAGTGTAAGGTTAGGGGTGTTTAGACTCGGGGTACATGTTAGAGTGTTAGGTGCAGACGTAGGAAGTGTTTCCCCATAGGAAACAATGGGGCTGCGTTAGGAGCTGAACGCTGCTTTTTTGCAGGTGTTAGGTTTTTTTTCAGCTCAAACAGCCCCATTGTTTCCTATGGGGGAATCGTGCACGAGCACATTTTTGAGGCTGGCCGCGTCCGTAAGCACCGCTGGTATCTAGAGTTGCAGTGGCGTTAAATTATGCTCTACGCTCCCTTTTTGGAGCCTAACGCACTGAAAACCCAGCCATTCTGTAAACTCTAAATACCAGCGGTATTTAAAAGGTGCGGCCAGAAAAAAGCCCGCGTAGCTAACGCACCCCTTTGGCCGCAAAACTCCAAATCTAGGCGTTAGGTTCTCCACATATTGATGTGTATTGGCAGCGTTTATCAAGTTTTGGTCTGATGTACGGTACAGTAGATGCTGAGGTAAAACTGTAATGGACCGTTTTGCACACAAGGGGTTAAACCGCCGTTTAGTAGATCTTCCCTTCCAGAGACACAGGCACAGCTACTGCAGAACACCAAACTCCCGAACTGGAACCTCACGAATAGCTGCTAGCAGACAAACAGGAAAAGCACCCAAGCGGCTTACACTCCTGGCAATCAGTCTCTAACAGCATACAGTAAATCCCCCCAAAGACGAGACAAGGCTCCATGTTACGGTTCAAGCAGTGAACAGGAATCTCTTTTATTGAGGGCTACATGCCCGGTATTTATGCAGGTCTCCCACCTGGTGGACACTCCCCTAGGGGAGCAGATGGGAGATTGGGACAAGTATAGTACATTAGCCAATCACAGTGACTCAGGCATAAACACTCCCCTTGGTACCAGTAAACCCCTCCTCTCTATCCTGGAGATAATTGGGAAGAAATCCAGTTATCTCCATGGATAGAGGAAAGATGCCCTTTTACAGGATACAATAAAAATACATTACGTAAAACAAGTAAACAATCAAACACAAGAAAACAATGGATTCCTTCCTGGCACCTAGCAGTCTAGACTCTGGAGGTGATTAAACAAGGTGAAAGCGTATCACCTAAACCTAATTACAGTAAACAATAGCTGATGCCATACAGTTCAATTGCCATGGAGCCAAAGTCTTTCACATAGTCTTTCGTTATACGAATTGGCTCCATGGCATAGCTATCTGGCGTATCACTGTTCAAATAGGGCAAGCACCGAATGACCCGGCCTTCGTTTCCCTGCAGGGGAAAATCAAGTGTTTCAACATGGGGCCATAGTCTAAAGGCAGCAGGCAAGCAACCAGGCTCCTCCAATGCACAGTGGCGAGATTGGTCTCGTCACATCTCTCCCCTTTTCCAGACTAACATGGTATCTGACCTCCTGCCGGTCAGTGCCCTGGTTAGTCCAGCAACCCACCCACAAAACACAATCAGCAGTACAGCCCACCCACAATAAATGGTCACTACACCTGGGTAGAGGAGAAACTTGTCCATGTCCAGGTGCCTCACCACGGCTGTGCGGGGGACTGGTAGGCTGCCTTAGTGGGTTGCTGAGTGGGCAGAGACCAGCGGTACTCTGCCCTGGTGCCAGCGCTACCACGGAAGTAGCCTGGTTGTGGGAGGGGGAGACCGACTGTCTCCCCTTTGGTTAAACAGCCCTATTGCTGGGGGACAGGAGCGACTGTCCATACCCCCTCTGCTGCAAGTGCAGAGACCACGGTCCCATCTGCATGGTTGTGGGGCTTACTGTCTCCCCTTGGTATGTCAAGCTGCCGCTGGGGAGAGGGGGTAACAAGCTCCTCTCCCATACATACTTCCAGCCGCGGGGGAGGGAGACTGACTGTCTCCACTCGCAATAAAGAGTCCTGCTGCTGGGGAAAAGAGACTGGGCTCTCTATTCCCTGTAACACACACTGCTGTTGGGGAGCAGGACCGACCGTCTCTGCCCCCTGTAGCTCAGTCTGCCACTGGGGAATGGAGACTGGGCTCCAAATTCCCTGCATATCACTCTGCTGCTGGGGGACAGGACCAACTTTCTCTGCCCCCTGTAACTCAGCCTGCTGCTGGGGAATGGAGACTGGGCTCCCAATTCCCTGCAATTCACTCTGCTGCTGGGGGACAGGACCAACTGTCTCTGCCCCCTGTAACTCAGCCTGCCGCTGGGGAATGGAGACTGGGCTCCCAATTCCCTGCAATTCACTCTGCTGCTGGGGGACAGGACCAACTGTCTCTGTCCCTGTAACTCAGCCTGCCGCTGAGGAATGGAGACTGGGCTCCCAATTCCCTGCAATTCTCTCTGCCACTGGGGGACAGGACCAACTGCCTCTGCCCCCAGTAACTCAGCCTGTGGCTTAGGAATGGAGATTGGTCTGGATGGGTGGATGGGTCTGGATGTGGGTCTGTCACCTTGCTTTCCTGCTGAGCCTTCCCAATGGAGTGGAAGAAATCTCGGTAGTCCTGCTCTAGTTCCCACTCCAGGGTTGCTAGGTGAGCCAGGTCTTGCTCTACCTCATGGGGGTCATCCCAGTCATGCCTAGCCTCCCTCTTGTAGAAAATGTCCTGAAGTCTGGTCTGCGCAGGGCTCCCGAAGTCAGGCTCTGCAAAGGACTCCCATAACAAGCCAGGACCATCAAACTCCCCTCCCTCTGGCTTGTCATGCTCGGCTGTCCAGGGTATATACTGTGCCATATACCACCAGAGCGCCTGGTAGGCATCCTCCAGCCATAGCTCCTGCCATACCTGGTGCTCTAGTTCCTTCACCCATTCCTCCAGGGGCTGCTCTCCCAGGAAGGGCATCCACAGGGCCACTTGCTTCTGCAACCACTGCTCTTCACTGGGGAGACTCTCACCCCGCTGGTATTGTACATTATCCAAGGCCTGGTACCAGATGCCTTTCCTTAATGCATCCCAGCCATCCAGGTCCTCCTCCTCGTATAACACTGCTGGTTCCATTCTGTTGCTTTCAGGGTCGCTGTACTGGGACATCCGTTGCCCCCAACTTGTAAATCCACGGAATGGAGTATCTTGTAGCTGTCCTTCTGGCTGTGGGAATGATCCTGCTGCTTGCTACCAATTGTAACGGACCGTTTTGCACACAAGGGGTTGAACCGCTGTTTAGTAGATCTTCCCTTCCAGAGACACAGGCACAGCTACTGTATAGCAACAAACTCCCGAACTGGAACCTCACGAATAGCTGCTAGCAGACAAACAGGAAAAGCACCCAAGCGGCTTACTCTCCTGGCAATCAGTCTCTAACAGCATACAGTAAATCCCCCCCAAAGACGAGACAAGGCTCCATGTTGTGGGTCAAGCAGTGAACAGGAATCTCTTTTATTGAGGGCTACATGCCCGGTATTTATGCAGGTCTCCCACCTGGTGGACACTCCCCTAGGGGACCAGATGGGAGATTGGGACAAGTATAGTACATTAGCCAATCACAGTAACTCAGGCATAAATGCTCCCCTTGGTACCAGTAAACCCCTCCTCTCTATCCTGGAGATAATTGGGAAGAAATCCAGTTATCTCCATGGATAGAGGAAAGATGCCCTTTTACAGGATACAATAAAAATACATTACGTAAACAAGTAAACAATCAAATACAATAAAACAATGGATTCCTTCCTGGCACCTAGCAGTCTGGACTCTGGAGGTGATTAAACAAGGTGAAAGCATGTCACCTAAACCTAATTACAGTAAACAATAGCTGATGCCAGGAAACCTGTCTCAGAAAATACAGTTCGATTGCCATGGAGCCAAAGTCTTTCACATAGTCTTTCGTTATACGAATTGGCTCCATGGCATAGCTATCTGGGGTATCACTGTTCGAATAGGGCAAGCACCGAACGACCCGGCCTTAGTTTCCCTGCAGGGGAATATCAAGCATTTTAACATGGGGCCATAGTCTAAAGGCAGCAGGCGGGCAATCAGGCTCCTCCAATGCACAGTGGCGAGATTGGTCTTGTCACAGAAACCATTCTTCTACCAGTCATCAGTTCAAAAGGTGAGATCTTGGTAGCACTACTTGGAGTTGCTCTTAATGCCTTTAAGACTAGAGGTAGTTTTACATCCCAGGCTTTATCCGTTTCACTCACAAACTTTTTGAGGATTTTCACAATGGACTAGTTGTAACGCTCTACACCACCACTTGAGGCAGCTCTATATGCAATATGGAGCTTTCTTTTAACCCCTAGTATTTTCCACATTTTGGTCATCACTTCGCTAGTGAAGTGGGTTCCCTGATCTGATTCGATTCTTTGGGGCAAACCAAATCTGGAGAATATGTGGTTGATGAGCAATGCTGCGCATGTTTCAGCACTATTGTTAGGTGCACTGATGCACTCTATCCATTTAGTGAACAGGCATGTCACTGTTAACATGTATTTGTTACCTCTTGATGACCTTGTTACTGGACCAATAAAATCAATTTGTATATCTGACCATGGCATTACCATCCCCCTTTTCTGCAATGGTGCTCTATGCGTTGGCGCAGTGGATTGGAAATGTGGACAGATTAAACAACTTTGACAGTAGGTTTGAACATCTTTCAACATATGTGGCCAAAAGGCATAATCACTCAATATTTCATACGTGAGTATGGCACCACGATGACCAGATTTGGGAGCATCATGGGCATGTTGAAGCATTAGACCTCTGAACTTGCTGGATGCCAGTTTTGGAGGTTCTAATTAACAAACCATCCTGTAACTTGAATTGTGATCTGGATTTCATTAAGATTCTAAGATCTTCTTTGCCAATACAATCATCTTTTGAGATAGGATTACTTTCAGGATCTTCTATGTGTTTATAGAAGATGCCTACAATGGGGTTTTCTTTTTGACTAGTGATCAGGTCCTCACTAGGAGAATCCTGACTCCATTGCACCAGGTTAGGCTCACTCTGTTGTTTAGCCTGGTTTCCGGTAATGGCTTCTACCTGAATTGCACCCATTAAGTGGTCAATATTAAGGAGTTCTCCAGTTATGGCTCCTTGTTTGGCTAATCCGCAAGATCATTGCCTTCCTTATCAGGACCTAGAATCCTGGAATGACCCTTCTTCCAGTGTATGGTTAAATCATTGGATACCACCAGATTATCAATCTCACAGAACAACTTGCCATGCTTGACTGGTTTGTGGTTACTTTTCTGCATGCCATTTCTTTTCCAAGTTGACAGGTATTCAACAAAACTGTCACGCACATAATTTGAGTCAGTTGTGATCACAAATTCATGAATACCATGTTCAATAGCCATTTCAATGGTTTTTAGAACAGCAGTGAGTTCTGCAACTTGACTGGATCTTGGTCCAATGTTGAAACCTATAGATATATTTGGGAATCCATTTGCCCAAAATATACCAATGCCAGCGACTAATCTGCGCTCATTATCAATAGTGGCATGGTAAGAACAACCATCAACATATACCCAAGGTATAGGTTTGACAATTGTCCTCATTATACATTTTATATGGGGAAAGTAATTCTTCCTCCAGGAAATCATCTTCTTATAATTCTTCCCCAGGATCTCTAGCAGTACAGTCATGGAGCTTGGCAAGCCCCTGTGCGACTGGATTCTTTTTATTCTGCTTGTAGCGAATTTCTAAAGGCCAGCCTTGTAAGGAAAGAGTCCACGCTGTTATGCCGCTATTAGACAAATTCCCATCTCTTATTCTCTCACTTTGCAAATATAGCAAAGGCTGGTGGGCCGTTTCTACAATAATTTTCTCGCCCTGTATATAGCTGCGGAAATTTTGTAGAGCCCTTACAGTGGATAAGAGGGCTTTTTCGTAATCGCTAAATTTTATTTATTTTTTTTTTTTCTACTGGGGATAGAGTTTTGCTCGCATAAGCAATGACTTTGTCTAAATTATCATGCTTTTGGTATAAAACAGCATTCATGCTTATGTCTGTGTAACCTGTCTCTAAAAAGAAAGGTTTACCACCTTCAGGGTACGCTAAGCAAGGTGCTTGAGTGAGTTTTCTCTTCAGCTGCTTGATGGCTGTCTCTTGAGACTCACTCCAGTGCCATTTAACATCCTTCTTTAGAAGAAGTAGTAGTGGTTTAGCTAATTCTGCATAATTATCAATGAATTTGCAAGAATAATTCGTCATACCCAGGAATGATCTCAATTCCTTTAAGTTAGCTGGGTTTTTAGAGTTTACTATAGCGTCCACCTTTTTCTTCTGAGGATTTAACCCTTCAGAAGTAACTTCATGTCCCAAGAAGTTTACACGAGTAAGGCACCATTGAGCTTTTTGTAGGGATAATTTGACACCTGCCCTTTTAAGTTGGCTGAGGACATGTTTAAGTTCTGCAATGTGTTTTTCAAAGTCTGTGCTTTTGATTAAAACATCATCAACATAAGATAAGGCCCCCCTTTCCAGTGCATCAGGCATAGCCTTGTGCATGAATACAGCAAATTCATGTCCAGAATTTATGTATCCAAAAGGAAGTCTCTGAAACGCATACTGGACCTTTTGGAATGAGAATGCCAGCTTATACTGGTCCTCCTCATGTACCTTTATGGTCCAATATCCCTGCAGGCAATCAATGTCAGTGAATATTCTGGATCCCTGCATCTGCGCTAGGCACTGGTCAATATATGGCACAGGCCAGCCAGACATGTACACTCGTTTGTTTAGCTGTCTTAAGTCAGCACACAAACGCCATTGTCCATTGGGCTTAAGAACACCTAGAATAGGATTGTTATAAGAGATGTGCACCTGTCGTATAATACCCCTTTCTTCCAGGTTCCTTATGATTTCTGCAAGAGAATCATATGAGGCTAAAGGAACTCTGTATTGTTTTACAAAAACAGGTGGCGCATTGGGATCTGTTTGTATTCTTGCAATGTGCAAGTCTGTAGTCCCATAGTCATAAGAATCCCTAGCAAACATATCCTTGTACTCCATCATGAGTTCTCGCAGCTGTTGGCGTTCTTCATCGCTGGAACAGACATTAGCTAAGGATAGTTGCTCTTCGACTATTTGCTAAAATCCTGGAAAGATTTCAGGCTGTCCTATTTCATAGGCTTCTTCCAATCTAGAGGTGAGATCCCCTTGATTATAATTTACATTGCCCCCATGACTCTAGGTATGGGGTATTCTTTATCTTTGATCGGCTGATCAAACACTAGAGAGGCTTCTTCAATTTTACAGATGCCTTCCTCTGAGCTGAAGGGTTAAATAGACTGAATTGTAAATAGACCCTCTGGCATAGATGCAAAGGATTGTTCTATTAACTGTTCTTCAGTTAAGTATCCTTCAGGTATTAGCCCAATTATATTATTCTGGAATCCAAAAGTGTAATAACTTGATTCCAGTGCATATCCTATGGTAGTCCCCTTGGATAAGGTTATATCCTGTGGGGTCATGTTATGTACAATAACATGTATTGGAATAGTTCCAATATTTACCAAAGGAGTGTGGGCCATTGTTATACCCGGATTTTGTATTCTATGGGAGAGTAAATTAGTGTTTCAGAAGTTTTTAATTTCTGACCTCTCTTTACCTGTAAGGGTAAAAGAAATTTATCAGCCCCAGCAGGAATTATAACATCGTTAGACACCTGCATATTTACAGCATATGGCAATTGCTGGTTTGATTTCAGGGCTGCACTTTCATCCTGAAATACTTCAGGGTCCCCCTTTAACCTGCTCCAGAGGCAAGAGTTAATCAAATCTATTTGTATGGCATATCTATGTAAGATATCATTGCCAACATATATTTGATTATGGGGAGTATTTAAAACTAAAAACAGGTGCTTCACTGATTTATTACATATAGAGACAGATAATAAGCACTTAGCTGTGATGTTATAGCTTTCAAACCTGTCATCCAGGTTGTGGACACAGTGGTCTTGGGGAGAAAGATATTTAATCACTTTAGGTTCAGCTATCTGTGCTAATAAGCCTAAGCCTAGCTTCCTGTTTTAAGTTAAATTTGGCATATTTTGTCGTACCAAGGTCATGCACTTGTATAGGGATAAATAGATCCTCTTTAACTCTCTCAATCCCTGCGAGGTATTGAGCGTGGCCCCCCTTAGGGATTTTATGATCCCCCTTGTGGAGAGATATGGTTAATACATCGCCATCTAAGGAAATATTCGCTATCTTTCCAGGCGAAATTTTAAAAGTATTACCTTCAGAGCCACTTAAAGGAGTCTGATCATTTATTTGTAGGATAGTGATTTCAGGTACAGAATTATTCTTGAAATGAATCTCCACAGCATCTGGCTTCTCTTCCACCACGTGACAGTTATGTCGGGTGCGAGATATACCGGATTGCTCATAATTAATTGGCCGTTTTACTTGTGACCAAATTACATTATTTATGCAATCAATTATGGTGCTTAATCGCTTCAGGAGATCACTACCAATAATTAAACGATCAGTTGGCAGATCCAATATAATGACAGGGTGTCTTATGACCCTGTTTCTTATTTTAAATTTTAACCATGCCGTACCATGGACTTTTAGAGAGTCACCCCCAACACCTATTAGTGAACCATCAAATTCTTTTATTTTAGGTTTGTGGGGTGTTAGCTCATTTAGCTGTGTGTAGTACCTGTGGGATAAATAGTTGCCTGAGACCCAGTATCAATTAATCCCATGATAGGGTTGGAGATTGAATCTTGCAGCTCAGCTAATACATAATATCTCCCTGCAGTTTCTACCATTTCACACATAAAATTTGCATTATCATACATCTGTGGGCTTTGCCACGTGTTACCTGAATCCGTCATGTTACCTGATGCAGAAGAAACTTCATACCTACAGGTCTCCTCTACACCAGGTTCAACTGGGTTCTTGTGTACTGCATCTGTGGAAATAAGGTTAAGAGAACGCTGCAAAGAAAGGGATTTGTTAATGCTTTCTGGCCGAGGTTGCTCATCATCACAGCATAATCGTCCGTTTCCGGTCTGTGGGGAGAGAATATGATTAGTACCATTATTGACATTTATCATTTCATTTGGTATATCTCTCCCCTCCCTTTCAGGTGATACTGCAGTATTTATGAATGTGCCTGTGGCCCACTGCTGGCCACTGGCTGTACCCCTAAAAAAAGATTGTTAGGTTGCTGAGCCGTAAATGCTTGACTCATATTAGTGACTTGTTCATTGAACCGAATTAGCTGGGTACTAAGCTGATCAACTTGATCAAGATACCTCTACCCCTGGGCCTATCCCTTGATGCCCCATAGTAGTGATTCCTGGGCCCTTGGGTCCTCTCAGAATCAGGGCCGCTGTTTCTATCCTGGCGTGGTTGCCCCTGGGGTTCAACTTGTTCAGCGTTAGTATTTTGGGCAGCACTATTTACTTGGGGTGTCTGGTTACCCTGAGAGTATTTTCGCCACTTATTGTATCTACCCTTGCGGGGATACCAATTATTTTGCGGGTATTCTTCTCTTTGGGAATAATTATTCTCATGGGTATGTCCCCCACTTTGGGTATGTCCCCCACTTTGGGCATAGTCTCTCTGCGCCTCAGCCCGTGTCGGGCGAGGGGTAGAGTTAAACCTCTTGGGAGATGGCCTGTTTCCTCTGGCCACCTCCGCATAGGTTTTCTTTTTAGACTCCAAATTGAGTGGGCTAGGTGACACCCTAGTTTCAGCCACTACTTAGTGCTATCAAATAATACAGATATAATATCAAACATAGAAGTCAAAGAACATTTGGGTAACAGTGATCATAACATGGTCACATTTGAAATTTCTTTTCATAAGCAGTGTCTTAAAGGTTTAACCAAGACTTTTAATTTGAAGAAAGCAAAATTCAACGATTTAAGGAAATCATTAAATAACATAAATTGGGACAAAGTATTCTCTAATAAAAATAAAAAAAATGGATAACATTTAAAACTTTGTTAAATAAATATACATATCAACAAATACCATATGGTTATAAAAATAAAAAATCCAAGCCAATGTGGCTGAATATAAATGTGTTAAGAGAAATTAGAAAAAAACGTAGGGCATTCAAATTATTCAAAGAAAATAGTACAGACTCAAAATTCCATATTTATAAGGAATGTAACAAAGCATGCAAAAAAGCAATCAAATTAGCCTAAATTGAAAATGAAAAATTAATTGCAAAGGATTCTAAATCTAACCCTAAAAGGTTCTTTAAGTACATAAATAGCAAAAAATCTAAGAAAGACAATATAGGTACATTAAAATGAGGGGAGATTAGCATGATTAACAGTGACAGGGAGAAGGCTGAGATAGTAAACCAGTTTTTTTGTTCAGTATACACAAGAGAGGAACCATTGGATGATAATTTGGAACAAAATAGAACATGCCAACCCATACCATTAATTGGGTTATGTATAGAGGATATCAGAAACAAATTGGATAATATTAAGGTAAATAAAACTCCAGGCCCAGATGGAATACACCCAAGGGTGTTAAGGGAACTTAGAACTGTTATAGACAAACCTCTACTCTTAATTTTTCAAGACTCATTATCCTCAGGCATGGTACCCAAGGATTGGCGTAAAGCTGATGTGGTGCCACTCTTCAAAAAGGGAAGTAGGGATGATCCAGGAAGCTATAGACCAGTTAGTCTGACATCAATAGTGGGGAAGATATTTGAAGGGATTATAAGGGATTATATTGATGAGCATATTCGTGTAAACAAGATTTTGAGTTCAAATCAGCATGGTTTTAGGAGAAATAGATCATGTCAAACTAATCTAATTAGATTCTATGAGGAAGGAAGTAAAAATATAGATAAAGGGGAATCAGTTGATGTGCTATACTTAGATTTTGCAAAGGCGTTTGATACAGTGCCACATGAGAGATTAATGCACAAAATTAAGGGACTGGGAATGGCTGAAAATGTTAGTTTATGGATAAATAACTGGATAAAAGATAGGGAGCAACTAGTAGTAGTAAATGGATCATACTCAGATTGGACAAAGGTAATCAGTGGAGTACCCAAGGGATCAGTGCTGGGCCCTATTCTTTTTAATATTTTTATAAATGACTTGGAGCTAGGATTAAATAGCGACATCTCTATTTTTGCAGATGATACTAAGTTAAGTAAGGTCATTAGGTCAGAGCAGGATAAACTTTCATTACAAATGGACCTGCAACAATTAGAAGTATGGGCAGGTAAATGGAAAATGAGATTTAATACAGGAAAATGCAAGGTTCTACATTTTGGAAGTAAAAATAAGCAGGCAACGTATTATTTAAATGGGACAAGACTTAACAGGAGGAAAGGGATTTGGGGGTAGTAATAGATAACAAGCTAAAGATGGGTGCACAATGCAAGGCAGCAGCTTCAAAGGCTAATAAGATAAGGTATTAAAAGAGGCATTGACTCAAGGGAGGAAAGCTTAATTCTGTCACTATATAAAACCCTGGTAAGACCTCACCTTGAGTATGGAGTGCAGTTCTGGGGACCGATCGCAAAAAAAGATATTGCAGAACTAGAAAAAGTTCAGAGAAGGGCCACAAAGCTAATAAGAGGATTGGAGAATTTAACCTATGAGGAGAGGCTAGCCAAACTGGGTCTGTTTTCTTTAGAAAAAAGGTGCTTAAGAGGTGACATGATTACTTTATATAAATATATTCAAGTCCCATATACAGAGATGGCAGAAGCTCTGTTTATTCCAAGAAAATTATTTGTGACCAGAGGTCACAATTTAAGGTTGGAGGAAAGGAGATTTAATCTCCTGCAACGGAAACGTTTTTTTCACTGTAAGAGCAATAAAATTGTGGAACTCATTACCAAAGGAGGTAGTGAGTGCCAATACCCTAGATACATTTAAAAATTATTTGGATACATTTCTGTCTATAAACAAAATTCATGGATATGATTGCTAGTATTAAATGGGTCACCTTTTAGTGGGATTATTTAATCTTAACTGGATCTTTTTGTATATATTTTAGATTTGTGTAGGTTGAACTTGATGGACTTCGGTCTTTTTTCAACCTCATCTACTATGTTACTATGTTACTTTAGGATTGGGCTTTCTCTCCCTTTTATCCCCCTGTTCACCGGACTGCTGAATAGAGTATAACTTTGTACTCTCGTTGATCAGCCATTCCAATGAGCAGTTCTCATCAAAATCTCTAGCTAAATTAATTTTGATGGGTGCGGGCAGTGCTTCAAAAAATACATTCACAAATTCTGAGCATTCAAATATGGGATTATCTTCAGCCATAATGTACGCACTTTTCAGTATAGAAAGGAACTCTATAGGGCTTTGATTTGCACTACATTTCAAACCATATACAGCTATTTTCGCTGCAGTTTTAGTGCGATGTTGCCTGAATTCCTTTCTGCACTGTCGCTTTGTCTCATCCCAGGAATGAATATTCATATCCTTTAGTGAAGCAAAGAATTTGTGATATTTACCTTCAAATACCCAGGGTAGAAATTCAATTTTTAACTGCTCAGTTGTAACATTAATTATAGATAAAGCATTTTCAAAGGCCTCTAAGTGGTCAATTATGGAAGTGCCCCCCCCCCCTTTGGAAAATGGGTGTACTGCATTCTTTAGGAATTTAATTATTGTAGGGGTGTCATACACTTTATTTAGTACATTACTGGATTTCATTTGGAACTTATTGTTTGAGTTAGGGTGCCTTTCATCTGTCCTGTCTTTACTATGCTGAAATCTTACCCGTGTATTTTTATATGGGCTGTCTGAGAAGCTAGCCCCCCTTTCTGACCCGCTATAGTAACTGCCCTCTTCCTCTGAGGCGTAATAATCATCTTGTCCTCCAGAGTTAGGTAATTGCCTAGGGGAAAAAGTTATCTCTGGGCCTGAATTAGGGCTATAATTTGGGTACTTTTGTCTATCCTCCCGCCTGGTATCTGGAAACTCATTTCTGACCCAGTCCTTAATTGAGTTAAACATTTCAGCATTAGTGTTATTATTTAAAGGTTCCTTATTACTGCTGATTTGTCTCTTTAATTTATTTATTTCTTGTTCATATCCTTTTTCAGCCTCACGATATCTAGCTTTTAAAGTTTTATTTTCATTTTGGCATTTTTCATATTCTTCTTCTAAAGTTTTAAATTCAGCCACTAATTTCTGATTATATTTATTTAAGTCAGAAGCCTTTTTATTAGCTTCTAGAACCTCTACCTTTCCGTGAATAAAGGCTTCTTCAAATTCTTGTAATGAATCATTTTCAACCCTTAGCCGTCCTAATTGTCTGTCTAGTCCTGCCATTTGGCTAGACATCTCACAGCTTAAATACATTAGGATCGGCCAAGTTTTGAAAATTAATTCATCACGTCCCCTAAATTCCGTGCATTTATTAAGTTGCAGTAAAATTTGGTATAATTCACCATCTTCGAACCACATATCTCTAACTAAATCTTTGGCCTTAGCTTTACACCCCTTAATATACATGGAGACATCATCCCCAATATCAGGTCTAGTCATGAGGTGGTTCATGGCTTCTAATTTGAGAGTTTTTGCCTGAACCATTTCATGGACAGAGGATCTTGGGGAGGGCACAATCTCATCATGTACAGAAACGCTAGTATTACTTTTTGCTGAAGACATCGTTATTTTAGTGTTGTACTTAATAAGAAAAAATGCTAATATATTTTGAGAGAGAAAAAAAAAATAATATCTAAAAAAAAATGAATATCAATTTTGAAATATGAAAAGTTAATATTTTTATTAATTTTGAAATATGAAAAATAATATTTTTTATGAAGTTTGAAATATGAAAAATTAACATTTTTTATTAATTTTTCAAAAATTAATTTTTAATAATATTTCAAGATATTAATATTAATCTTGAAATATGAAAATCAATATTTAAATTTTCAAAAAATTTTTATATCTTCAAAATATTAATTTCGAAATGATTTTTTTTCTCTTTTTATAATAATTTCTATTTACTACAAATATATCATATCAATATGATAAATATTAATAATATCTCATGCAATGCCTCCAAATAATATGTCAGTATATGGCAGGGTTATAACACAATATATTTAATAATTATCCTTTAAACTGAACCCCAATAAAATATGCATATACTAGAAACCATAAAATTAATATAAATTCCTGAATTCTTTATTATTAGTAAATATCTATAAACACATTGAAATATATTTGTAGGAACAAGAATATGAATCAATACTATACACGTTTGAATTATTAAAATATGCTATGCAAAGATCATAAAAGTTGCCTTATTCACAATTGAATTTCATTCAATTAACACAAAGAGATTCCAAGATATTACCTACTAACATCCAGACTGGTACAATTTTAACAATGCTTAGTTAAACTATAGGACAATATACACTCTAATTAAAATACCAGAGATTATATATATATATTTTACATGTGAATAGTTAGTTTAAACTACACAGGCTATGAATACAAGGTTAAAATACAATTTATTTCTTTAAGTCTGCTACATACAGCAACAATGAATGTTTATTTTAAATATTTTGCATATAAAAAGGCAAGCTTAAAACTACATAGGACTATGAATATAATTCTAAAATATAAATATGCTCTTTAAATCTATCAGTTGCAGTTTAACTGCAGTGACTATGCATACATTTTGTTTTAAAATATTATCTGTAATTAGCAATCTTTTTATACTTTACCCAGATAAACAAATTGATATCCAATATTTCTCAACATGTCCAATCTCACCTCAGAATACCAAAATTGGAGTATTGTTGCATATGGAGAATAAAAGTAGCTGTTTGCTTATAATAACTGCAGCAGTTATTTGTCCAGAGTTTCAGCAAAACAGTTTACCAGCCAAAGTTAGCAAGAGTTAGCCAGCAGCCTCCTTTCTCTCTCTATGCTTGGGGTTAAATCATCTGATCTCACCCATCCCCTTTTTTGATCAGTAACCATCATTGGTGAGATTGGAAACACCAAACGGAAGCTTGTCTCGGATTGGCCCTTTGAAACTGAACATGGATTGGTTCATCTGGGAAGTATCTTTTAACAGTCAAGTTTTTTGACTGTAATATCGGATTTTGGCCATCGGGGGGCAGCAGACAAACAAACAGATTCATTCAACCATTCCTAGACAGTAAACACATTTCTTCAAAATGTGTATTTAAAAATGCCATAATTTCTTTACATTACTGAACCACATGTTCAAATGTACTGTATTATGTCACATTATTTATTCTGATTATTTTAATATGAAACATCAGTATTCTTTTTAATATCATATTACATCAAAGTAATTTATACTGCTAACTATTCCAAAATGAATGGCATTTAAAATCCTGATATATATTCATATAAAACCACAGCATATTTCATATTCAGTACTGCACTGCGTCCCAACATGAATATAATATATTTTATATTTCTAATAAATCCTGAATACATGACTCTTGTCTATGGTCCATATTCATAGGACATCTTGTTATTATGTGTCTGAAAAATAAAGAGATACAGTGGTTATTATTCTGACACAGTTAAACATTTTAGACCGACTAAAATAGTCACCTATCAAGCTTAGCAAATACTCATGTAATATTAGAAAATTAGACAATCTCCCAAATTTCTATATTCATATATAATATGTTGTCTGAATATATATATATATATATATATATATTCATTTGATTACCTTGACTACATGAAGATATTATTTATTTTGCAAGATTTATTTATTCTTATTATGCCATACAGAGACTTTAAATGCCAATTTGTCTATTCTCTGTACATGGGAAACTCAATAGGGGATCATTTAACTTGTGGTTGTTAAATATTACAGTTCCTGAAAATGTTTGTGTTTTCAAACCTTCTCCAGACGGATCGGCTCCTCACTTTGGCAGGAAACCCATATATGGGCATGTATTTTTGAGGCTCCAGCATGCTAATTTCCACTTCCTTAAAATTATAAGCATCTCATCAGGTCTTAAATTAAAAGTTTTAGACATTTACGTCTCTATTCACTGTATGGGGTAAGGGATGTTTTGAAGTGACTATCTTGCTCTCAGATGTTCTGTTAATCAAGAAAGGGAAACTTCATGTTTGATCCCAGATTTATAATATACAAAATAAACATGGCCATTCCTTTTGAAGCAATTTAAATGCTATCTTAATTAGGAGAAGCGTATCTTATGTCTGATCTAAAACCTGGAATGTATAGCTATAAAGATTGACCATTTCTCTGATCACCAAATGTTTTATAGCTAGGAGGGTTTTTTTTTTTACTTATACAGTGACCATTATGATTCATCCTGTGTAATCAAAAGTAGTGGGGTCACATTACACACAGTGAAAACCATTTCATACTGGATTTTTACAAATAAAATGAAATATTTGGTGTATACCAATCTCTATATATTAAATAATAATACGTTTATATATATATATATATATATATATATATATATATATATATATATATATATATATATATTATTTAATAACATTCACAGATCGTCTGACATTTATTAATGTGCATTGAATTTTATGTGAAGAGGTACATTGTTCCTCTGATAATATCTAATAGCTGTTACAGCACAGAGCGCTTTTACAAAGTCTGGCATATCTAGACAGACTCCTAGCATATACATCAGAGTCCTAGAAGTTCTGACAGTACGTAATGCTGTAGCTTTCGTAAGAACAGCACAACTGTTCTGTTTTTTATTATTCTAAACTGAAGATACTGTAGATTTAGACATACGAGTATAGGGAAAGCTTTTTTAATGCTGACAGTGTAAGACGCACACTTAACTTTAGTTGCGCGCTCTTTCTGTAGGCCATGATTGCTCCCGCCCTCTTTTTTCAGTATGGTGGATAAGCGCCATTTGCTTCAGTACGGAGTGATGTTCTAAGCAGGGCATGTGACATGATCTCCTTTTGTTTCTCCGTTGCAACGGAGCTATGTATCCGTAGATGTGTGTATGTGTCATGCTACGGAGCTGTGTTTTTTGGTTAGTTAACTTCTGTGTGCTGAGTAACACAGAACGTTTCCAATATAATTGGTGACAGGCAAAAGGCTTTATAGATTTTACAAATGCTGTTGAATCGCTAATATTTTTAGTTATTATAAAGCCTTATATAGTGATTACTCGTGACATTTTGTCAACTAACGTTAGTGGTGATATTCTATTAATTATAGGTTTGTTTCCTTTCAAACCTATATTTGGGAGCACTTTTCCATACATCAATATTTGTTTCCCCTGATGTGTCTCATACCCTCCCTTCTGTTATATAAATATTAAATTCCAGGATGTGGGTGCCTCAGTTTTATTATAGACTGTTATGCCCTGTAGCATTCTTTGCTTGTCATAATCAGTGCTGCATGACTATTAGGTGAGCTCATGTCTCTTAGGATGATACTGTTTTTGACTATCCAACAGTTTTCTCCTTTTATGTCCCAAGCCTTAATGGCGTCACATGATGTGCCCTGCTGTTTCTCTCAATCTCTAAGGGGAGTGTTTTGCATACAGAATTTGAGCCCAGGTATCCTCTATGGTATCTGCGGCTGGTTTGTTTTTCCTTTTCTCAGGAAAAGTGCAAGAGGACATTTATAATTCAGAATTTGAGGGTTTCTGTTCCACGTTTGGCTACACAGAGGTTCCTCTCCCAGGCTGGCAAGGAGAATTTGTTAGTTTCTGAGGGTGAAATCTCACAGCTGGGCAGTATAATTCCTTCATCTGAGGTTGAAGTTGTATACTTCAGATTTAAGCTTGAACACCTTCGTGAGTTAATGGAGGTTCTGTGGCATTATCTGTTTTTCCTTTCTTAAAGGGAAATCGCTAGAGGAAACAATAATTAACCAGATACAGGAAGCCCTCAGTTTACGCCGGGGTTAGGTTCCAGGAGGAATGGTTGTAAATCAAAACCAGTGTAAATTGAAACCCAGTTTATAATGTAAGTCAATGGGAAGTGAGGGAGTTAGGTTCCAGGCCCCTCTCAAAATTGTCATAAGTAACACTTAATACATTATTTTTAAAGCTTTGAAATGAAGACATTATAAACCAAATAAAGCATTATAAACCTAAAAATATAGATTGTATCATCATCAAACTAAGTTTAATGAACAAAAACATTTGCTAAACATCACCTTATAAAATAATCACACAACAGACTGCATCATCATCAAACTAAGTTTAATAAACAAAAACGTTTTTTTTAACTTGAATTTTTCTGCAATCAGTTCTCTGCATTGTTAGCATGTTAGATAATATTGGGTCTGCATCTATTCTATGCATTTGATTAATAAGCAGTTAGGCACCCTCACCTCAAGCAGCTGGACAGAAAGATAATAGGGAAGTGCCTGCTAAATTTTGCTTGATAGATCTGGTCTGATCTGTGTACACAGATCAATTTAAGGCTGTTAAGTTGCATATATTTCCTGCAAAACAAGCAGACAGCTCCACCTACTGGCTATTTTAATTAGTGCATTGCTTTCCAAAAGCTTTTCAATAGCAGTCACATGACTGGAAAAAAAGGTTGTTATTCTGAAATGGCGCAAATTGAACCGGCGTAAACCGAGGGCCATCTGTATTAAGGTTTCTGCTCCGCTTGCTACTATCATTTTGCCTTCCTTATAGTCTGATAAGGAGGATAGTCGGTAGCATCTGAGGGTTAAATCTCCTTTTTGGATAGCATAATTCCTTCATCTGGTGCTGAAGTAGTTATTTTCAAATTCAAACCTGAACTTCTTTTTATTTAGGAAGGGTTGGCTACTTGGTAAACTTCGACTCTCCTGTCATTGTCAATCCTCAAGTTTCTAGTGAATTTTATATTTACTAGTATTATTTGTAAAAATAAAAAATGTTTTCCTGTTCACGACCGTGTCAGGAGAATTTTCTCAGGTATGGAAGAAGTCAAGGATCTCTTTTCCCCTTATTCTGTCTGTAATAAGCTGTCTCCTTTTAAATATCATGGTGTGTAAGGTAGTAGAGGCCATTGATATTCTGGTCAAGAGAACTTCTATCCTTATATAGGATAGATGTTTGTTTAAGAACCTTTTTTTCAGACAAGTCCGGCATCCTTTTGGTGCAACGCCTTGTCTGATTCAATTTTTGTGGACTCTATGAGGAGATCAATATCAAAGAAGCTGTTAGGCCAAGCTTTTATTTCTGTTGCTGCTTTTCTTTCCTTTGTAACTCAGAAGTCTTCCCCTTTATCTTCCAAGCAGGAGCAGTCCAAGTCCTCTTGGTTACCCAGTCAGTCTTGGATCAGGGGGAAGTAATTAAAGAAAACCACAGCTAAATCTCACTTAGCATTAAGGGTTGTCCAAGAACCAGATTGGATCCGGGAGGGGGCAGTCTATCTCAGTTTTCCTCTTGCCTGGATACGAGTTTCCTAGAACCCTAAGGGGCTGTAGATTTAATATCCCAAGGTTATGAATTGATATCAACTCCTTTCCAGGAGTAGGTTCCTCTTCTCAAGTTTATCTGTAGCCCAGATAAGAAGAGAGGCGTTCTTGAAATGGGTTCAGAATCTTCCTCCCTAAAAGGAAGAATAGTTCCAGTTTAGGAACAGGATTTATTTTTGATCCTTTCAATTAAGTATTTTCTGTCGGAGGTCAGGAAGGCCTAGATTCTTCCTCTTGCCTCCTTCTGTCCACTGTTCGGCCTCAGTGAATCAGTATCCGATTCCGTTCAGAGAGTTCAGCAGTTCTGCATGCTCAGTCATTGGAATGGGGCCGTCGACGTCTTTTTCCAGTGGTGGTTTTAACAGGATCTTTGGCCTCAGGACTCATGCTTTGGAGGCCTTCCCGGGCAGTTTTGACCGTGGACACCAGCCTGCTGGGCTGGGGAGGTATCTGGGACTTGTTGAGACCCGCTGAAGAATTAGCTCAAATGGTAGACCGCTCGCTTATCAGGTGAGACAGAACATTTCCAATGCTCTGAGGGTTTGACCTCAGTTGTCGTTTGCCCATTTTATTGGGTTCTAGTAAGACAACATAGTCTCTGGGGCTTACATCAACTTCCAGGAAGGAACTCTAGTTCCTTAGTCACATAGGAAGTGTTTTAGATTATTTCTGGGTGCTTTCAATTATTGTCCATTTGCCATCCACATTTCTGGAATGGACAATTGGGAAATGGATGTGTTCTCCAGGGTATCTACCAAATCGGGGTTCCCAGATTTGGTTCTGATAGGGTCTCTTCAGAACACAAAGTTCCCAAGTTCGGTTTGAGGTTGAGAGATCCTCAAGCCTTTCTGATAGATGATCTGAGAGTCCCTTGGAACTTCAGGTTCATATCCTCCTTATCAGTTTGTTCTCCTTCTGTGAGTCATCGTTTGGATCTAGTAGGAGAGAGCATTATTTTTCGCCTAACTCCTGCGTGGCCTCGCAGGATCTGGTAGGCGGATCTAATAAAGATGTTGTCTCTACCTAGGTGTAGGTAGTCCTTGAGAAGGGGTTATCTGTTAAGTACCCGCAAGGGTAAGCGTCTGGCAGAAGTGCTGGATGTACTATCCTTTTATCAGGTCCTGGTCCGAATCAGGACTGTGTTTAAGTCAGTTGCTCCTTGGAGCCTTAACCTTGTTCTTAAGGCTCTGTTTAAGCCTATGCATTCCATAGATATTAAGTTGTTATCTTGGAAGTTTAATTTGTTCTGTTTGGAGGGTTTCCGAACTCTCAGCTTTGCAGTGTGGTTTTCCGTATCTCGTATTTCAGGCAGATAAGGTAATTCTTTGTACCAAGTATGGTTTTCTTCTTAAGGTTGTTTTGGACAGAGATTTTAATCAGGAACTTGTTGTTCCTTCTCCCTGTCCTAATTTTTCTTCCCACAAAGAACGTCTGTTGCACAACTTAGATGTTCTGCAGGCCCTTAGATTTTATCTACAGGCTTCAAGGGACTTTCGTCAGTCTTCTGTATTGTTTTTTTTTTTTTCTGGTATTATGGCCAGAAGACTTCTGCCACTTCTCTTTCTCTCTGGTTGAGAAGTGTTATTTGTCGGGCTTTTGAGCCTGCTGGACAGCAGTCTCCTGAGAGAATTACTGCTCTCTCCACTAGGGTGGTGTTTTCTTCTTGGGCCTTCAAGAAAGAGGCCTCTGTAGAATGGATTTGTAAGGCGGTGACTTGGCCTTTTTTGCTATAAATTTAATTTTTTGGTCTTGCCTGAGGTTTCTTTTGGGTAAATGGGTCTTCAAACTGGTGCCTTCTGTTTAGGTTACCTGTCTTGCCCCTCCCGTATCATCTGTGTCCTCTAGCTTGGGTATTGGTTCCCAACAGTAATTAATGATGATCAGTGGACTCACTATGTCATTAGAAAGAAAACAAAATTTATGCTTACCTGGTAAAATTATTTATTTCTTGACACAGTGAGTCCACGGCCCTCCCTGTTTTCAGACAGGTTTTTTTTATATAAACCTCATGCACCTCTGCATCTTGTGTTATTTCCTTTCTCTCCTTTCCTTCGGTCGAATGACTGGGGTTTGTGGGAAGGGAAGTGATACATAACAGCTCTGCTGTGGTGCTCTTTGCCTCCTCCTAGCCAGGATTGATATTCCCAACTTTAATTAATGATGATCCGTGGACTCACCGTATCAAGAAAGAAATAAAGTTAGTCAAGTTCTGTGAGACAACCGGCGCTAGTGTTTTCTGATGAATTAGATAAATTACACAAGCTCTGTGAGACAACTGGTGCTAGTGTTTTCTGATGAATTAGATAAATTAGACATGTTCTGTGAGACAACTGGCGCTAGTGTTTTCTGATAAATTAGATAAATTAGACATGTTCTGTGAGACAACTGGCGCTAGTGTTTTCTGATAAATTAGATAAATTAGACATGTTCTGTGAGACAACCGGCGCTAGTGTTTTCTGATAAATTAGACACATTTTGTGAGACAACCGGCACTAGTGTTTTCTGATGAATTAGATAAATTACACAAGCTCTGTGAGACAACCGGCGCTAGTGTTTTCTGATAAATTAGACAAGCTCTGTGAGACAACCGGCGCTAGTGTTTTCTGATAAATTAGACAAGCTCTGTGAGACAACCGGCGCTAGTGTTTTCTGATAAATTAGACAAGCTCTGTGAGACAACCGGCACTAGTGTTTTCTGATAGATTAGAAAAATTAGACAAGCTCTGTGAGACAACCGGCGCTAGTGTTTTCTGATAAATTAGACAAGCTCTGTGAGACAACCGGCGCTAGTGTTTTCTGATAAGTTAGACAAGCTCTGTGAGACAACCGGCACTAGTGTTTTCTGATAAATTAGACAAGCTCTGTGAGACAATCGGCGCTAGTGTTTTCTGATAAATTAGACAAGCTCTGTGAGACAACCGCCGCTAGTGTTTTCTGATAAATTAGACAAGCTCTGTGAGACAACCGGCACTAGTGTTTTCTGATGAATTAGATAAATTACACAAGCTCTGGGAGACAACCGGCACTAGTGTTTTCTGATAAATTAGACAAGCTCTGTGAGACAACCGGCGCTAGTGTTTTCTGATAAATTAGACAAGCTCTGTGAGACAACCGGCACTAGTGTTTTCTGATAAATTAGACAAGCTCTGTGAGACAACTGGCACTAGTGTTTTCTGATAAATTAGACAAGCTCTGTGAGACAACCGGCGCTAGTGTTTTCTGATAAATTAGACAAGCTCTGGGAGACAACCAGCACTAGTGTTTTCTGATGAATTAGATAAATTACACAAGCTCTGGGAGACAACCGGCACTAGTGTTTTCTGATAAATTAGACAAGCTCTGTGAGACAACCGGCACTAGTGTTTTCTGATAAATTAGACAAGCTCTGTGAGACAACCGGCGCTAGTGTTTTCTGATAAATTAGAAAAGCTCTGTGAGACAACCGGCGCTAGTGTTTTCTGATGAATTAGATAAATTACACAAGCTCTGGGAGACAACCGGCACTAGTGTTTTCTGATAAATTAGACAAGCTCTGTGAGACAACCGGCGCTAGTGTTTTCTGATAAATTAGACAAGCTCTGTGAGACAACCGGCACTAGTGTTTTCTGATAAATTAGACAAGCTCTGTGAGACAACCGGCACTAGTGTTTTCTGATAAATTAGACAAGCTCTGTGAGACAACCGGCGCTAGTGTTTTCTGATGAATTAGACAAGCTCTGGGAGACAACCGGCACTAGTGTTTTCTGATAAATTAGACAAGCTCTGTGAGACAACCGGCGCTAGTGTTTTCTGATAAATTAGACATGCTCTGTGAGACAACCGGCGCTAGTGTTTTCTGATAAATTAGACATACTCTGTGAGACAACCGGCACTAGTGTTTTCTGATAAATTAGACAAGCTCTGTGAGACAACCGGCGCTAGGGTTTTCTGATAAATTAGACAAGCTCTGTGAGACAACCAGCGCTAGGGTTTTCTGATAAATTAGACAAGCTCTGTGAGACAACCGGCGCTAGGGTTTTCTGATAAATTAGACAAGCTCTGTGAGACAACCGGTGCTAGTGTTTTCTGATAAATTAGACAAGCTCTGTGAGACAACCGGCGCTAGGGTTTTCTGATAAATTAGACAAGCTCTGTGAGACAACTGGCACTAGTGTTTTCTGATGAATTAGATAAATTAGACAAGCTCTGTGAGACAACCGGCGCTAGTGTTTTCTGATAAATTAGACAAGCTCTGTGAGACAACCGGCGCTAGGGTTTTCTGATAAATTAGACAAGCTCTGTGAGACAACCGGCACTAGTGTTTTCTGATGAATTAGATAAATTAGACAAGCTCTGTGAGACAACCGGCGCTAGGGTTTTCTGATAAATTAGACAAGCTCTGTGAGACAACCGGCGCTAGGGTTTTCTGATAAATTAGACAAGCTTTGTGAGACTGTATGAGGAAGAAGAGAATTGCGGCACTACCAAGAGTATTCCCCTATTAAGAATAATAATAAGACATATTGGTGTATGTTTCAAACATATAGCTGTTAATTAGGGGAAGAGGTGCTGTACACTAATTGATCAGAACTGAAGGTTAGTAATGTAAAGATACCATTACTCAAAGTGTGTACATAGTAGCACTCAACTACTCATTATAACCATAAGGACAATAATATTAATTAGAAATAAACTTAGAACAAGAAGGTCTTAAAATGTAACTTTTATTTAATATTATAAAATAATAAACTCATATAAAAACACAAATCTAATATGTGCTGGCGCAAAGTAGACAGTATCAAGATATCAATCTAAGTGGATTGACTATGGATACTTAAAGTGGTTAAATATACACTGGGTTAAATATAGTGTCTCAAGTGAGGTGGTAGGTGACGTTAGGTCAATTCCTAGTCACAGACAGGGATGCCAGTGTGCTGTACATATAATAAAATGGCGGTTTGCTAGTGTCAAAAGGCATTGTCCATTATAAGTTATGGATTGTTGAGTAAACAGAGTATCAATTATATTATGCAAGACTATGCCACTATTTGATATTGCACACAGAACTTAAGGAAAAATAGTATGTAATATAATCCTGTCTGATATAAGTACATGCACTGTTATATATATTTTTTGTGGCTGTACCACCACCGTACTACGCTAGTACAATATCACTAGGTTCTCCTTTTTAACTAGCAAACCTCATGTGCATTTAGCCAATTTTAAACCGGGATTGGGCTTAGAATATTATGTTGGTGGTTTAGCCACAATAAATATATATAATAGTGCTCTTTCTCACAGACAGGATCATATTTCATATCATACCTCCTTTAGCTCTGTGGCCAATATAAAGATAGTGGCATAGCTTTACCATATATTACTGGTATGCTGTCTATTTAACGACCCGTAACTTACAACGGACAGGTTATTACGTTGGTGGTATAGCCACAAAATATATATAACAGTGCTTGTACAAGATCACAGCCTTACTATTTATAACTGGTATTCTGTCTATTTAACGACCTGTAACCTACAACGGACAGCGCCTCTTGAGACCAGTGAATTGCCATTCTATTTTCCAAACTTAGTACTGGAAAGAAATATCTTACTATCTAATAGAGTAATATTAGCGATATTGTACTAGCGTATTACGGTGGTGGTACAGCCACAAAAAATATATATAACAGTGCCTGTACTTATATCAGACAGGATTATATTACATACTATATCTCCTTAAAGGGACATGAAACCCAAATTTTTTCTTTCGTGATTTAGAAAGACCATGTCATTTTAAACAACTTTCTAATTTACTTCTATTTTCTCATTTGCTTCATTCTTTTGATAGCACTTGCTGAAAAGCATATCTAGATATGCTCAGTAGCTGCTGATTGGTTGCTGCACATAGAGGCCTTGGGTGATTGGCTCACACATGTGCATTGCTATTTCTTCAACAAATGATATCTAAAGAATTGAGCAAATTCGATAATAGAAGTAAATTGGAAAGTTGTTTAAAATTACATGCCCTATCTGAATCATGAAAGTTTAATTTTGACAAGACTGCCCCTTTAAGTTCTGTGTGCAATATCAAATAGTGGCATAGCCTTGCATAATATAATTGATACTCTGTTTACTCAACGATCCATATCTTATAACGGACAGTGCTGTTTGACACTAGCAAACTGCCATTTTATTTCCTAAACTTAGTATTAGATAGAGATATTTTACTATCCATTATAGTAATATTACTGATATTGTATTAGCATATTACGTTGGTGGTATAGCCACAATATATATAACAGTAGATATGTGCATGGCGAATAAATTTGGTTCGGTTCGGATCGGATCGATTCAGATTTTTTCGAATTTCAGTTCGGATCGATTCGAATTCAGAAAAATTTGAATCAATTCGGTTCGGATTCGTTTCAGATTCATTCGGATTCTAATAAATTCAGCTAGATTCGGTTCAATTCGGTTCGGTTTGGAAATTCAGAATTCGGTGGGATGTGCTGTGTATTAGACTAGTATTATGTACTGTATATTAGGTTTAACCCATAGCAGAGTGATATAACATAATATACTGTACAATACTAGTGTAATCCATAGCCATCCGAATCTACCGAATAAATCCGAACTAATTCGGATTTATTCGGTAAATTCGGCACTATTTTAATTCGGAAATCCGAATCGATCCGAATCCTGAATTTTACGAATTCGGCCGAATTTCCGAATTGATCCAAAACGAATCGCACATGTCTATATAACAGTGCTTATACTTCTATCAGACAAGATCATATTACACACTATATTTCCTTTAGCTCTATGTTAAATACCAAAATAGTGGCATAGCCTGGCACAATATAACCAATACCTTGTTCACTCTACGATCCGTAACTTATTACTACAGTGCCTTTTGACACTAGTGAATTGCTGCTTCATTTTCTGACCCTAGTTTTGGTAATAGATATTTCACTATCCAATATATTAATGACATTGTACTAGCATACTGAGTTGGTGGTATAGCCACAATATATACAACAGTGCTTGTTTGATATTTGTGTGTTGTTATATGAACCTAATATAAATTACCTCCACCAGATGCTAAATATTACCCACTAACAAACATAGGCATATATGTGTAGCACATTCTGTCTATTTAACGACCCATTGACACTAGTAAACCACTGTTTCATTTCCTGAACTTAGTATTGGATAAAGATATTTTACCATCCATTATAGTAATATTATCGATATTGTGTTAGCATATTGCGTTGATGGTATAGCCACAATATAAATAACAGTGCATATACTTCTATCAGACATGATCATACTATATTCCTTTAAACTCTGTGTTTAATACCAAATAGTGACATAGCCTGGCACAATATAACCTATACTTTGTTCACTCTACGATCCGCAACTTATTACGACAGTGCCTTTTGACACTAGTGAATTGCCGCTTTATTCTCTGACCTTAGTATTGGAAAGAGATATTTTACTATTAAATAAATTAATGACATTGTACTAGCATATTGAGTAGGTGGCATAGCCACAATATATATAACAGTGCTCGTTTGATATCTGTATGTTGTAATATGAACAGAACATAAATACTTACAAACAAGCATAGGCATATATGTACAGCACACTGGCATCCCTGTCTGTGACTAGGAATTGACCTAATGGCACCCACCACCTCACTTGAGACACTATATTTAACCCAGCCCTCCTGTGAATTACCACTTTAAGTATCCACAGTCAATCCACTTAGATTGATATCTTGATACTTTCTACTCTCACAAGCTCTGTGAGAAAACCGGTGCTAGTGTTTTCTGATAAATTAGACAAGCTCTGTGAGACAACTGGCGCTAGTGTTTTCTGATAAATTACACAAGCTCTGTGAGACAACCGGCACTAGCGTTTTCTGATGAATTAGATAAATTAGACAAGCTCTGTGAGACAACCGGCGCTAGTGTTTTCTGATAAATTACACAAGCTCTGTGAGACAACCGGCACTAGCGTTTTCTGATGAATTAGATAAATTAGACAAGCTCTGTGAGACAACCGGCGCTAGTGTTTTCTGATAAATTACACAAGCTCTGTGAGACAACCGGCACTAGCGTTTTCTGATGAATTAGAAAAGCTCTGTGAGAAAACCGGCGCTAGTGTTTTCTGATGAATTAGATAAATTACACAAGCTCTGTGAGACAACCGGTGCTAGTGTTTTCTGATGAATTAGACAAGCTCTGTGAGACAACTGGCGCTAGTGTTTTCTGATAAATTACACAAGCTCTGTGAGACAACCGGCACTAGCGTTTTCTGATGAATTAGATAAATTAGACAAGCTCTGTGAGACAACCGGCGCTAGTGTTTTCTGATAAATTACACAAGCTCTGTGAGACAACCGGCACTAGCGTTTTCTGATGAATTAGATAAATTAGACAAGCTCTGTGAGACAACCGGCGCTAGTGTTTTCTGATAAATTACACAAGCTCTGTGAGACAACCGGCACTAGCGTTTTCTGATGAATTAGAAAAGCTCTGTGAGAAAACCGGCGCTAGTGTTTTTCTGATGAATTAGATAAATTACACAAGCTCTGTGAGACAACCGGTGCTAGTGTTTTCTGATGAATTAGATAAATTACACAAGCTATGTGAGACAACCGGTGCTAGTGTTTTCTGATTAATTAGATAAATTACACAAGCTCTGTGAGACAACCGGCACTAGTGATTTCTGATGAATTAGATAAATTACACAAGCTCTGTGAGACATCCGGCGCTAGTGTTTTCTGATGAATTAGATAAATTGGACAAACTCTGTGAGACAACTGGCACTAGTGTTTTCTGATGAATTAGATAAATTACACAAGCTCTGTAAGTCAACCGGCACTAGTGTTTTCTGATGAATTAGATAAATTACACAAGCTCTGTAAGACAACCGGTGCTAGTGTTTTCTGATGAATTAGATAAATTACACAAGCTCTGTGAGACAACTGGCGCTAGTGTTAAAGGCCTTCTCGGACGTGCGTCCAGTGGGTTCTCATAGGTTCTTAATTCACCAGGATAGTACCCCTCTCATGAGATTTCAATTCCGTAGGGTCCTAGGATGGGCTGCTGAAAAGGCTGGGTTGAATATTAATATGATTGCCCCTCATTCATTTAGGGTTGGGGCAGCTACAATAGCGGCCGCTTTAGGCTGGTCAGCTGACCATATAAAGGCACTGGGGAGGTGGAAATCAAAAAGGTAACAGCTATATGTGAGACCCCTTTTATCCCACTGTTAAGGTAGTACGGTGTGTTTTTTTTGTTTTTTTTACTCTTTGCTGTAGTTTTTTTTTTTTTATTTCTTGTTTCTTTATTTTCCAATAACACATTACATCATATACAATAAGCTTACAATAAGTTTATAACCTCATCAAAGTATCTCAAATCATATATAGAAATAGCACATATCTAGTTAGAAATAGTCCAGTTATGATGAATCAAGATGTGCCTGGAATGGAAAAGATCCAAAGTTTCAAGGGACCCCAGACAGGGGCTACCTGTTGTTCAATAAACAGAAAGAGAAACTACAAAAAACAAAATAATACATTCAGGGGTTTGCAGTATGAATATATCACATTAACAGCAATAAAACCATACATGTTTGAGAGTTGACATAATATCGGAAGATATTCAAGAGTGTATAACCATTAACATTAATAATAATAGTGGACACACCTCGCGGTATATAAACAAGAGGCAGTCCCAAGTTTTTTATTTATTATGGACAAATTGTTCCCACAAGAACAGCATATTGTGAAAGAAATCCATCTGGCCAATCTTAAAATAATGATATCTCTCCAAAATCAGAGTACTTGATACTTGGTCAATCCACTGATGGATAGTGGGCAGTGAGGGACTCTTCCAAAATGTAGGAATTAATCTTTTAGCCGTATTTATTAAAATTTGATATAGGTGCCTTCTAATCTTAAAAGGAATGTCAGATACATCATTGAATAGAATTAGTTTTGGTGAGAGTTCAAACTGGGTACCTATAATATGACATGTTAACAAGTGAATTTGAGTCCAAAAGGGCTTAACCACCTCACAATCCCACCATATGTGGTACATAGTACCTGTTCGTCCACAACCTCTCCAACATTTGTCACTGGCATTTTTAAACATATATTTTAGCTTGCTGGGAGTTAAATACCACCTAGTGATAATCTTTAAGTTAGTTTCTAACCCTGCAGCAGAGTGAGCAGATTTGGCCGTGGATTTAAACCATAGGGACCATTGTCTAGCAGGGATGTTTAAACTCATATCCTTTTCCCACTTATGGGTGTAATTCGGCAACACAGAATAGTGGGATTTGAGAAGGTATCGATACATCAATGAGATGACCCTTTGTGGATGTAATGCTGAGGTACAAAAGAATTCAAACGCTGTAGGTTGTCTTAACATATCCTTGTTTGACTTGTGGGTAATTAGGAAGTGTCTCACTTGGTGATAATACAACCATGAGTTAAATGGAGTTAACCCCCTCTCCAACAATGTATCTCTAGAGGATAATTGGCTATTTGAGTACGGTGTGTTTTTGTTGATGTTTGCCTGTTGTGGTGTGAAGCTAACACTTTTTTCTTTTACAGGGCCTTGCAGAGGTCCGCTTCGTGTCTGGATAGTGGGGCACTCATTTGTGCACTGGGCAGCCATTTGAGCATCAACGTGACCTGGAGGACAGCAGCTGGGCTTCTCTTCATCTAGGGTGGTGCTTATGTGGCTAGGGAGGAGAGGTCTTTGCTGGCAGGTTTGCCTGGATTGCTGCAGGATGCCATGAGACGTTGGGAGAAACCCCATGTCTTGATCCTCCATTTGGGGTAAATTATCTTCGATCAATTCCCAGACGGGATTTGAGTGCAGTGATCCAGTCTGACCTGCGCACGTTCAAAGCTTGGATGCCTGGTGTGAGAATGGGATGGTCCAATATTATCCCCAGATTGATGTGGCGGCATATGGCCAACCACAGGGCTGCTTTCCAGGTCAGGAAAAATCTGAACAGGGATGTGAGAAAATTAATGTTTGAGCTTAGGGGCTTTGTTGTGGAGCACAGGAACTTTATGGCAGCTGACCGGAGCCTCTACCGAGGCGACGGGGTGCATTTATCCGACCATGGCATGGACCTGTTTATTGAGGATTTGAGACAGTCCCTAATCCTATTTGTGTGAGTTTGGGTGGCGGCGAGAGTTGCCCTGTATATGTGGGCGATCTTGTGGTGGGTGGACAGTGTCTGGGGGCAGGATGTGATCGAGGTAGAATGACGGCTATTTCCGGCAAGGGGTGAAGTCCTCAGGCGCGCATCTGGGGTGTCCCCTGCCCATGTGATTTGAAGCCGAGAACTCCCTAAGCCATTCCAGTATCGAACTACACTCTACTTTCTCTCCTGCATCCCTGGTACTGCCCATCCTGTTAGCATGGGTTACTATGCATTAGCTAGTACCTAATTGCCGCCCCCCTGGTCCATGTTTATTTGTGCTGGTCATTTGGTTCCTTGTGTTTCCACAATAAACGTGACCTGCGGGTTTTATAACTAAGAAGTTGTTATGTTTTTATTTCTACGTTAGAAATAAGATTACAGTTTACATTAAACTTTACTATGAAAATAGTTAAGTTATTGTTTATGTTTCCCATAAACAATAACTTAAGGAGGTGCAGTTATCATTCTTTAAACTCACCAACTATGCTCCTAACAGATCTTGGGCCCCCTGTATGACCTCAGTTTCTTGATTCTGAGAGAATTGATCCCATTCTTGTCAACACTTACAGTATGACTTCCATGTGGCTTGGGCCAATGAAGAGTGAACTAAGGGGAGGAGGGAGAACCAGGTCGGAGAAGCTGCCAAAGAAAATCAGGACATAACAAACCTCGTGGAGCCGCATTAGGCGCCAATTTCCTAAATCAAATCTAGACAAAGCATCCGCTAATGTGTTGCTTACACCCGGTACATGTCTGGCCTGAAAGTGACTGTTGAGTTGTAGACAGCGCGAAACCAAGTGCCCCAGCAAAGTCGCCACCCATGATGATGAGGCTGATAAGCCATTAATTGCATATACGACACTTAGATTGTCTGTCCAAAAGACAACAAATTTATTCTTAAATTTAGAGCCCTATAACAACGGCTAGGATTATAGGAAAAAGTTCTAGCAACGTCAGATTCCTAATCAATGACCTTTCTCTCCAGCTGTGAGGACATGGGCCCACACTCCATTCCCCTTGAAGGTATGACCCATAGCCAAAAGACCCTGCAGCATCCATGAATAAATGCAAAATTTGATAGGATTAGAGCGCCAGTAGCAAATCCCGCTAAAGAAATTAAGGAAGGTATGCCATACTTGCAAGCCAACTATCAACCCTTTGGAAAGAAATATCCTATCAGAAGGTCTTGTTCTATAACTGAGTTTGGCCTCAAGTCTTCTGTTGAAAATCCTGCCCATAGGGATCATTCTGCAAAGTGTAAAAGGCCAAGAAAAGACTGTAATCCTTTCAATGTTATAAATGGAGAATCTATGGCCTGTTTAACTGATAACATCATAGCCTGCACTTTCTCTAATGGAAGCCTACACTGCATGTTCACCGTATCTATTTCAATTCCTAAAAAGGTTAAACATGTGCATGGCCCTTGAGTCTTCTCATCTGCCAGTGGAACCCCAAGGGAAGACATGATCATACACATTCTCTTCACTTGCAGACATCTATTTGATTGGCTATCTCCTACTACTAAGAAGTAATCCAAGTAATGTGCTATGCTATCACAACCTACACTATGAGCAACCACCCAATGTAAGAATGTACTAAAACAGCGATCTTTTCTTGTTAAATCTGCTCCTGGATGTGTGCCACTGCAGTATTTGCAGACCTGTTGAAAAAGGCAAGATGTGCCTTTCTCACAACGCCTTTCTTGGTATAACTAACATTCTTTACCCTTCTTCCTATTTCTTGTGTTACGAAAGGAATTAGATCTATTAATAGGTGGAGGGGAAGAGGAGCGTTCTGGGCCCATTCAGGCCCATAATTGCATGTCAGTAGTATCGAACATCAAGACTGGGTTCCCTGCCATTTTGCACCTGAATTCAGAATCATAGTCCCGCCAGGCACCCTCTATATATTTTCTGTATATCCAAGGTATGGTGTCAGTATATTTGATAATCGCTTCAGCCTGTGATATTTAGCCAAATAACATGTAGAAAATATTCTAAAACATTGTAACCATTAATCAATGGACTCTGGTCTTTTTACCCTTTTTGGGCCAGAGCCAACAGCCCTCCTCTCTTTTCGCCTATAGGCTTTGACCAAGAGTTCGAATACATTCACATATTTACCCTGTTGATTTTTTATTTTACTGTTTTTGGCTTAAGGTGTAAAGAATGAATAGGGCAGGTGTAAGAGTCTCCATGCACTGCCAACTTTCTATTAGAGGCTACCGGGGGAGATGGGCTTATTGATGTTTAAACCTGCTCGGGCTGTGTAGTACTAAGGGATAATGTTGTTTTACTGGTAGAGGTTTTGTTTGCCTTTTTTAATGTATTAAGGTCATGCAATACCTTTTTCACCATTAATGCTAAACATTCATTTTTGACTTTGACCCATATTGCCTAAGGGTGTGTCACTGTCTGAATTTGATTCAGCTGATGATGTGTCAGATATTTCCTCCCTCTCATGACAAGATTCAGACTCACTCGTTGTTAAAGGCCTAGTTGAAGAACCAGGGAACTCACTCTCATGGGACCGCATATCAGCTGCGGTTCCAACAATATTCCTGTTTGAAGGTTGTTGCTGTGCAGGTTGTAAGCTCGCCACTGCTTACTATGCTGACCATTGTCTGTAATCTCCTTCAGATGTTCACCTACTTTGATAGCTTCCTGCAATAAAGACAAGATATTTCGAGCACCAGAGGTAGAAACAATAGAAGGCCACTGAGAACACTCCGCTCTGTGATGGCATGACATCTTGCCCAACACACACATTCTTGGATACAATCATACTATTTTGAAACACACTGCATTCATTATTCTGCATACAACCCATATAATTTAATATCACATTAGGACTTGCTATTGTCTGCCCTGTAATTGTATGTGGCATCACCTTTGCTGGAATTAAAATGACTTGAGAGTCTTTATTATTATTATTGGCTAACAATGATGTTGCATTTACTACTGTGCCATGCAAAACTGATTGCGGTATCAATGTATTAGCGGTCATCGCCGCATTGTCCCTCGCAATTATTTTTTCATTTAGCCATAAGGAGGTTGTGTAAGCCTTGCTACTTGTATCTACGCTTGCCATAGATCTAATTGACTGATAAGGCCTTAATCCCCTTTGCATGCCCCTGCCTAAACTCGCCCTTCTATGCGGTGTATAACTTGCTCTTCTAGGCTGTCTCACTGCTTGACGACCGCGAGGCGTTCTGATTGCTCCTACCCCACCCGGGTACTCACTTTGGAGCATTGCGTGGTCATCTTAATCAGGTCCTCCAGTCAGCATCACAGAAGTGCTTGCACGCATGACAGGAAGACCAAGGGGAAGAGGCGTGGCTAGTGCCGGATCTACTTCTAGCGGAGGATTAGTTTGGAGCCTAACACTGGCATCTACTACTACCGGACGATGATGTTGCGGCCTATCCACACGATCGCTGATAGCGGTATGTACCTGACTCTGAGAGGATTGTAAATTTAGCTGTTGTGTCGTATTTACGGAGGAGGGCCCTGGAGTGGCCATATCAGTTGTCATGGCCATCTCTATCTGAGGCCTATTTGGCCTAGGAGCTATACCTTTTCCCAATTGGTCTTTGACTGTCTTTGATCAGGTGGCTGTGGCCTATAAATTTAACACTGCTATGGGGAAAGCAATGCAGGGGCTAGCAATGTAGGTTAGATAGCAATATTGTAAGATCATCTGTTCACATCTCTTAAGTGTACATTTATAAGTGAGGCACAATGAATTATACAAGAATTGAACAAGGATTCGACAAGGGATAAGGCAAGTTCTGTTTTTATACTGAGTTTTATACACTGTCTATTTTGGAGAAAAAAAATACACAATAGCTTAATATCCCTTTTTTGCCACCTTTTGTCTGTTCAACAAACTACTTTACTCAATTACTCCTTACCCCTCACCACCTGCATTGCTCATTAGCCCATCTCTCTTAACCTCACCTAACTTTTGTATTCATGAACTTCATACATTCCTAAAGACTCTCTCTCCCCCTTGTAACTCATCACCAAAACAGACTCACTACTGCAAATCCACATCTCATCTCATGTCACTCTCCCTTTTGCTCATACTAGCTGCTGGCGACATCTCACCTAATCCTGGTCCCCCACAACTTCCCTGCCCTGCACACCCATGTGTGCCCTTCAATAGACTTCAAAAACAAAACTCTCGTAACCTTAATCTTATTCCTCTTGCATCTAAAGCCACCTCCCCCTTCACTTGTGCACTATGGAACTCTCGCTCTGTTTGCAACAAACTCACTTCTATCCATGACCTCTTTATCTCCCACTCTCTCAATCTTCTGGCTCTCACAGAAACCTGGCTCTCTCCTTCAGACACTGCTTCCTCTGCTGCACTGTCACACGGGGGTCTCCACTTCAGCCACACTCCTAGGTCTGACAATAGACAAGGAGGTGGTGTTGGTATTTTACTTTCCTCTCGTTGCACCTTTCAACAAATACAGCCCTTTTCTTCCCTCACATTTTCTTCATTCGAAACACACATGGTTCCCTTATTAGCTCTCCTCTCTATACGTGTTGCAGTCATATACTGCCCCCTGACTCCGCAACTCTATTTATAGATCACTTTGCCGCCTGGCTACCTTACTTCCTTTCCTCGGATACCCCTGCCCTCATTCTCGGTGACTTCAACCTCCCTGTTGATAATCCCACTGCCTCCTCTGCAAAACAACTTCTGTAACTTACTTCCTCTCTCGGCCTGTCAGAATGGACTGACTCTCCCACTCACAAAGATGGTCACTCCCTTGATCTGATTTTCAGTTATTGATGCACTATCTCAAACTTCACAAACTCACCTTTTCCTCTTTCTGACCACCACCTCCTCACTTGTACCATCACCTCCCTCCCTACAACTCTCCTTCCTTCTACCCCTCACACTAAACTTCACAGAAGAATCAAGTCATTAGATCAGCAACAACTCACTAGCTCACTCGAAACTCTTCTCTCTTCCATTCCCTCCTTTTCCTGTACTGATGAATCCATCTGCCACTATAACTCCACCCTTACATCGGTCCTTGATAACCTGGCCCCACCTACCATAGCTCGGAAAACATACACTCATCCTCAGCCCTGGCATACCCCTCTGACACAGTACCTAAGCAGATGTTCCTGTACTGCTGAGCGACACTGGAGGAAATCTCAGAGTTCTGCTGACTTTCTTCACTATAAGTTCATCTTGAACTCCTACTATTCTGCCTTTAATCTATATAAGCAACATTACTTCTCTACTCTTATCTCTACTCTTTCTTCAAACCCAAAACGTCTGTTCTTCACATTCAATACTCTTCTCCGCCTACCCCTACCTCCCATAACAACTTTTCTCTCAGCCCAAGATTTTGCCAGCTACTTCAACAACAAATTCGACTCCATCAGAAATGAAATCAGCTCTCAACATACTACCGGTCTCCCACCCCCTCAAAAGCTCACAATCATCCAAAACCCACATAACCATAAATTTAGCTCTTTTGCCCCTGTTACAGAGGATGAAGTTTCTGCCCTTATACTATCCTCTCACCTCACTACCTGTCCCCTCTACCCCATCCCCTCACAACTACTCCCCTCCCTCTCTTCTACCCTTACCCCTATACTTACACACATCTTCAACCTCTCCCTCAGCACTGGTATAGTTCCTACATCTCTTAAATATGCATTAGTCACACCTATGCTCAAAAAACCTTCTCTCGATCAACCTTCCCATCCAACTACCGCCCTATTTCCCTACTACCTCTTGCCTCAAAACTTCTTTAAAAGCTAGTATATGCTTGTCTATCCCATTTCCGTACATTAAACTCCCTCCTTAACCCATTGCAATCTGAATTTCGCCCCCTTCACTCAACAGAGACAGCAATTGTTAAGGTTTACCAATGACCTACTTACAGCAAAATCAAAAGGCAACTTCTCTCTACTTATCCTCCTTGATCTGTCTGCAGCCTTCGATATTGTCAACTACCCTCTTTTGCCCCATGCCCTCCAATCCTTCGGCATCTGTGACACAGCTCTCTCTTGGTTCTCTTCCTATCTGTCTAACCGTACCTTTAATGTAGCCTTCTCTGGGGTATCCACTGCCCTGTTACCTCTTTCTGTTTGGGTACCTCAAGGCTTCGTCCTTGGTCCCCTTCTCTTCTCAATCTACACGTCCTCACTAGGTTCCTTAATAAATTCCCACGTGTTTCATTATCATTTGTATGCCAACGATACCCAAATCTACCTCTCTGCACCAGAACTATCTACTTCCTTGCTAACCCGTGTCACTAACTGTCTCTCTCATATCTCATCTTGGATGTCCTCTCACTACCTCAAGCTAAATCTCTCCAAAACTGAGCTCCTTATTTCCCCCACTTCTTCCAAAATCTCCACCCCCATGTCTCTATAACTGTTGACAACTCCATCATTACCCCAACCTCACATGCCCTATGTCTTGGGGTCACACTTGACTCAGATCTTTCTTTCACTCCTCACATTCAGTCCTTGGCTAAAGCCTGCCACTTCCACCTTAAAAACATCGCTAAAATTAGACATTTTCTTACACAAGACACAACAAAGATTTTAATTCACTCTCTCATCCTTTCCCGTCTCGACTACTGCAACTCTATCCTCTCTGGTCTCCCTAGCTGCCACCTAGCTCCTTTACAATCCATAATTAATGCCTCTGCCAGGCTCATCTTTCTTGCACGTCGCTCTTCATCTGCCGCACCTCTCTGCCAATCCCTTCACTGGCTTCCTCTTGCCTCCAGGATTAAACACAAAATTCTCACTCTGACACACAAAGCCCTCAATTGCACTGCTCCCCCTACATCTCAGACCTTGTCTCCAGATACTCTCCCTCCCGTCCCCTTCGCTCCACTCAAGATCTCCTACTCTCCTCCTCTCTTGTTACCTCCTCACATTCCCATCTACAATATTTCTCAAGACTGGCTCCCATCTTATGGAACTCTCTGCCTCGCTCCACAAGAATCTCCCCTAGTTTTAAAAGCTTTGAGTGCTCCCTAAAGACTTTACTATTCAGGGACGCTTACAACCTACACTAACCTTCCTATCTCCACTGCTATCCCCTAAAACCCCATAGCATGTAAGCCTATGAGCCCAGCTGTTTGTAGTTCACCTTCAAAAGAGCTGACTACAACAGTGCAACTCTCGGCAGGACCCTCTCTCCCCATTTGATCCCTGTAATCATTTTTATATACCACCCATGTTCATAGCTCTGCAGAACCTGTTGGCGCTCTACAAATACCTGATAATAATAATTATAATACCTTGGCTAATGTTACCCTGAGTTGGAGTACCTGGCATATTTAAAGCAATCTGCGAGAAAAGCGCAAACATTGCTTGAATTGTGGACTGAGGGAACTGGCCAATAAAAGTAGCTAATTGAATTGTATCTATGGAGGTTGTTACTGCTTTTTCTGCACACTGCCTAAATGGAGTGCATGGTTGTACATTTTCAGTTTCCACAGTTGAAACTTGCTGTAGTTGTTGTGGATTATGTACGTCAGCGTTAACCACGTATATGTGAGACTGAGCCTTAATAGCACTCCCTTTATCAATAGTCATTTGAGTTGAAGGTATAACCTCCTCCTCATCCATTATACTTATTGTGTCTTCTTCCTTTCTAGTAGTTAAGAACTTCAAAGACTCCTTAAACCTTTTTGGAGGTGCCACCATTCTTTTGGATCTCTGCATCTTGAAGATAATCACTGAGGAAAACCATTCACTTCAGGATCACAGGAAGAAGAAATTCTCAAGCATGGTTTTTTAAAGGTAGGAAGCCTCCCACCTAATCTACAAACACTATTGCTAACTATGCACCACCTCTTCCTAACCCTTAGCACGCTACAGGCCCATTACTAGTCCCTACACTAACTGTGTGTGTATGAATAATATACATACTGCTCTTTAGAATTATTTTGAGAATTGATAAATAGACCTGCACCCTGCACTAATAAAAGACTCTGCTTTAGGATTGTAAAGGTTCAGCACACACCTATGTATAGACTGGCTAGGATTGTAAAGGTTCAGCACACAGCTATGTATAGACTGGCTGGGATTGTAAAGGTTCAGCACACACCTATGTATAGACTGGCTGGGATTGTAAAGGTTCAGCACACACCTATGTATAGACTGGCTGGGATTGTAAAGGTTCAGCACGCACATATGTATAGACTGGCTGGGATTGTAAAGGTTCCGCACACACCTATGTATAGACTGGCTGGGATTGTAAAGGTTCCGCACACACCTATGTATAGGCTGGCTGGGATTGTAAAGGTTCCGCACACACCTATGTATAGACTGGCTGGGATTGTAAAGGTTCCGCACACACCTATGTATAGTCTGTCTGGGATTGTAAAGGTTCCGCACACACCTATGTATAGACTGGCTGGGATTGTAAAGGTTCCGCACACACCTATGTATAGGCTGGCTGGGATTGTAAAGGTTCCGCACACACCTATGTATAGACTGGCTGGGATTGTAAAGGTTCCGCACACACCTATGTATAGTCTGTCTGGGATTGTAAAGGTTCCGCACACACCTATGTATAGACTAGCTGGGATTGTAAAGGTTCCGCACACACCTATGTATAGACTGGCTGTTTGGGGCCCACCAGCACTTCGGCCCTTGTGCCATTGCACCTGCTGCACCAATTATAGTTCTGCCCCTGCTGTCTTCAGTAGTTTTGTGTCCTTTAATCTAATCTCCATACACCTAAATGGACAGTAAACACCTTGACATGTTTAGTGTGATGCTATATAATCACAAAATAGCCAAGTCTTAAAGGGACAGTCAACACCAGACTTTTTGTTGTTTAAAAATAAAGATAATCCCTTTATTACCCATTCCCCAGTTTTGCAAAACCAACACTTTTATAATAAGACATGTTTTACTTCTGTAATTACCTTGTATCTAATCATCTGCTGACTGCCTCCTTATTTCAGTTCTTTTGACAGAAATGCATTTTAGCCAATCAGTGCTCACATCGAGGTCACTTCACGTGCATGAGCTCAATGTTATCTATATGAAACACATGAACTAGTGCCCTCAAGTGGTCAAAATGCATTCAGATTAGAGGCAGTCTTCAAGGTCTAAGAAATTAGCATATGAACCTCCTAGTTTTAGCTTTCAACTAAGAATACCAAGAGAAAAAAGCAAAATTGGTGATAAAAGTAAATTGGGAAGTTGTTTAAAATGACATGCCCTATTTAAATCATGAAAGTTTTTTTGGACTTGACTGTCCCTTTAACATTTGTTTTCCAATCACCTCAAAAATAGTTAATAAAAACATTTCACCAAGTACTTGTTTCTTTCTAATGCCATGTTGGCATAGTAGCTAGACAGTTGGTTATTTGTTTAATCAACCCAGCCTGTCTAAGTGTCAAATCCTTGAGTGTGCCACTTACAGTGTGATTTCTCAGTGCTGTTTACAGTAAACCCTGGGATTGTCAGCTCACCCCATGCCTTGGGAATATCACAGATAGATTTCCATGTTACAATGTGTTTGGGGTCTCTGTGTTATTAGGCATATTTTGATGTCTATATCCATGATCTCTTTGGCAAACTCCACAGAAGCATTAAGTCACTAGATCGCTTCTGGGCATATATGCTGTGGTGTAGAGTGTGAGGGTGATACTGGCATGGCTTATGGGCATATATGCTGTGGTGTAGAGTGTGAGGGTGATACTGGCATGGCTTATGGGCATATATGCTGTGGTGTAGAGTGTGAGGGTGATACTGGCATGGCTTATGGGCATATATGCTGTGGTGTAGAGTGTGAGGGTGATACTGGCATAGCTTCTGGGTATATATGCTGTGGTGTAGAGTGAGAGGGTGATACTGGCATGGCTTCTGGGCATATATGCTGTGGTGTAGAGTGTGAGGGTGATACTGGCATAGCTTCTGGGCATATATGCTGTGGTGTAGAGTGTGAGGGTGATACTGGCATGGCTTATGGGCATATATGCTGTGGTGTAGAGTGTGAGGGTGATACTGGCATGGCTTCTGGGCATATATGCTGTGGTGTAGAGTGTGAGGGTGATACTGGCATGGCTTATGGGCATATATGATGTGGTGTAGAGTGTGAGGGTGATACTGGCATGGCTTATGGGCATATATGCTGTGGTGTAGAGTATGAGGGTGATACTGGCATAGCTTCTGGGTATATATGCTGTGGTGTAGAGTGTGAGAGGGTGATACTGGCATGGCTTCTGGGCATATATGCTGTGGTGTAGAGTGTGAGGGTGATACTGGCATAGCTTCTGGGCATATATGCTGTGGTGTAGAGTGTGAGGGTGATACTGGCATAGCTTCTGGGTATATATGATGTGGTGTAGAGTGTGAGGGTGATACTGGCATGGCTTCTGGGCATATATGCTGTGGTGTAGAGTGTGAGGGTGATACTGGCATAGCTTCTGGGTATATATGATGTGGTGTAGAGTGTGAGGGTGATACTGGCATAGCTTCTGGGCATATATGATGTGGTGTAGAGTGTGAGGGTGATACTGGCATGGCTTATGGGCATATATGCTGTGGTGTAGAGTGTGAGGGTGATACTGGCATAGCTTCTGGGCATATATGCTGTGGTGTAGAGTGTGAGGGTGATACTGGCATAGCTTCTGGGTATATATGCTGTGGTGTAGAGTGTGAGAGGGTGATACTGGCATGGCTTCTGGGCATATATGCTGTGGTGTAGAGTGTGAGGGTGATACTGGCATGGCTTCTGGGCATATATGCTGTGGTGTAGAGTGTGAGGGTGATACTGGCATAGCTTCTGGGCATATATGCTGTGGTGTAGAGTGTGAGGGTGATACTGGCATGGCTTCTGGGCATATATGCTGTGGTGTAGAGTGTGAGGGTGATACTGGCATAGCTTCTGGGCATATATGCTGTGGTGTAGAGAGTGTGAGAGTGATACTGGCATAGCTTCTGGGCATATATGCTGTGGTGTAGAGTGTGAGGGTGATACTGGCATGGCTTATGGGCATATATGCTGTGGTGTAGAGTGTGAGGGTGATACTGGCATAGCTTCTGGGCATATATGCTGTGGTGTAGAGTGTGAGGGTGATACTGGCATAGCTTCTGGGCATATATGCTGTGGTGTAGAGTGTGAGGGTGATACTGGCATGGCTTATGGGCATATATGCTGTGGTGTAGAGTGTGAGAGGGAGACTGGCATAGCTTCTGGGCATATATGCTGTGGTGTAGAGTGTGAGGGTGATACTGGCATGGCTTATGGGCATATATGCTGTGGTGTAGAGTGTGAGGGTGATACTGGCATGGCTTCTGGGCATATATGCTGTGGTGTAGAGTGTGAGGGTGATACTGGCATGGCTTCTGGGCATATATGCTGTGGTGTAGAGTGTGAGGGTGATACTGGCATAGCTTCTGGGCATATATGCTGTGGTGTAGAGTGTGAGAGGGTGATACTGGCATGGCTTCTGGGCATATATGCTGTGGTGTAGAGTGTGAGGGTGATACTGGCATGGCTTATGGGCCTCACAGCTTTGACATATATGCTAAGGAGACACACCAGTTACCCAGAGGAATTCATTACATTCCTTGTGGAACTCACAAAATTTCTCCTTACACACAACTACTTTGTCTTCGAGGGCCATTACTACCTCCAGAAATGTGGCACTGCCATGGGGGCCAAGTTTGCCCCCTCTTATGCAAACTTGTATATGGGATATTTTGAACATCTTTATCTCTTTGGGGGTGGACTGGCCCTGGAGGACAAGGTAGTTGTGTATGGTAGATTTATAGATGATCTAATTCTGATCTATAAGAAGAACACAGAACTTACCATCCAAGAAATTATTAATTATTTTAACAATAACACACTCAATCTGACATTCACACACCAAAATGACGACCACATTATCAATTTTCTAGACCTTACACTAGAACACAATAGGACAGGAGAAATCACCACTAGCACATTCAGAAAACCGCTAGCAAGAAACACGATACTAAGAGCAGACTCTTGCCATGCCCCACACATACAAAAAGGTATCCCTAAGGGCCAATACCTCAGACTACGGAGAAACTGTAGTTCCCTCCAGGCATACATCAAACAAGCAGATGAACTAACAAATAGATTAGTAGCTAGAGGCTACAAAAAAAGTTTACTTTCCAAAATCAAATTGCAGGTAATGAGAATGGATAGGACATCACTGCTAATTAGCAAAACAGTCAAAAGCACATCAAACAGAAATGACATAAAAAAAGACATATGTTTTGTCACAAACTATAGCAATCAATTTTACACCATCACTAGAATTATTAAAAAGTATCTCCCTGTTCTCAATAGTGACATCATCCTAAGGGATAAATTACAGAAATGCATTAGATTTGTAGCCAAAAAAGCACCAACAATACGAGATAAGATTACACACAAGTTTCATGACAAAACCCCATTAACCACCAATTGGCTCACTCCCACAAAAGGCAACTACAGATGTGGCCGTATACCATGTAAAAGCTGCAAATATACCGACAAGTATCTAACATTTACCTCTTCGCAAACCAACACAACATACCCCATCACCACTAGGATGGACTGTACATCAACATACATAATTTATTTGATCACATGTTTATACTGCCAACAACAATATGTTGGTATCACCACACGTCCTTTAAAAGACCGCATAAGGGAACACCTCTTATCCATAGAGGAAGAATTCCCTAGAACACCAGTGGCGAAACATTTTCACAGACACCCACAAAAACTGACCCATTTTTCATTTAAAGCAATCGAACATATAACAAATAACCCTCTAGGAGGAGATAGGAATAAAACCCTATCCAAAAGAGAAGTATACTGGATCTTCATGCTCCAAACCAGGGCACCACAAGGCATGAACAAAAGATACGATGTCAATCTGTACATTGAATGAATAGTACCCTTTCTTCCACTCATCCAGGATGCCTTTGATCCCAAAATCTATATGCCAGGGACACATGATAAAAACTTTATAGTAGAGAAAAGTAGGAAACTATAAGTAATAACCAAGAAACATACATATAAAATTACAGGATGTCCCTAGTTTAGGTCTAGACGAATTTATCCCTCTCCCAAAAACAAATTAATTATTATTTTTTCCTTTAGCTAATCTATTGTATAAAGAAAAAAACACACAAAAATTCTTTTATCATGCTTTCTAATAGCCCTATTCCTTACCCAGTGTTGTTATTCACAACAGGTAAGGTAGCTAACATACCCCTGTAGTCCCCTACAGTATCAATCAATAGAACTTCCCTTCTTAATATGGACAATACTTATTTCTAGAGTAATTCTTTATTTACTGTTTGTCCTTTCCCTCCTATTTGCAACACACAACTAGGAGCCATTATTACCAGGGGACCCAAGGGATATAGCATAGTAAATATAGATTGTTTTATGGACCTTACAGAAGTAACTTACTAACATATAGTATTAAAGTTACCCATAAATGCTATTAGACTACAGTATGTTATTAATCATTAATCATTTTTATGCATGATGATGTTTGGAATAGTACTGCTAGCCCCTTGAAGGGCCATTGTCAATTTTTGTCCCAGTTGTGCCACATATTACTTCTGCAAGTCCAAATTTCCCCATAAAGGGCTTTGTTAAATTATGGGACTTCAAAATGCGAGCCAACTGTCTAACTTAAATATGTGCTTATTCTTAGATGTAAAAAATGTAAAAAACATAGAAACTGAAATCAAAGCAAATTACATAATAGGCACCTAGATACACATACACTGTTGTGACATTATTCAGTACTATACCAACTGAGATTTATATATATATATGTTAGAAATAATATGTATAATTAAGTTCTATTTTTAAAATCATTTAATCATTATTTATCTGTTCTTTTCTAGTCCTCTGCTGCACAGGATCGATGCAAACATAGCAGTGGGTGACCATCAGACCACATACCTGTTGGCAATGTTTACATCTAATGATGAAATTACCATACCTGCCCTGATAGGTCACTCACCACTTTATATTGACCCTGAACAGCAGAGACTAATATCTCTGATGAAGCGCATGTGCCCATGCGCGAAACGCGTAAGATTGGAGTTAACCTTGTATCCAGAAAGCCTACCTTGCAATAAAACTTTTTCCTGACACCTGGGCTCAGCTCTCCTTCTTCCTCATCTTGTATGGGCATATATGCTGTGGTGTAGAGAGTGAGGGTGATACTGGCATGGCTTATGGGCATATATGCTGTGGTGTAGAGTGTGAGGGTGATACTGGCATGGCTTATGGGCATATATGCTGTGGTGTAGAGTGTGAGGGTGATACTGGCATAGCTTCTGGGCATATATGCTGTGGTGTAGAGTGTGAGGGTGATACTGGCATGGCTTCTGGGCATATATGCTGTGGTGTAGAGAGTGAGGGTGATACTGGCATGGCTTATGGGCATATATGATGTGGTGTAGAGTGTGAGGGTGATACTGGCATAGCTTCTGGGCATATATGATGTGGTGTAGAGTGTGAGGGTGATACTGGCATGGCTTATGGGCATATATGATGTGGTGTAGAGAGTGAGGGTGATACTGGCATGGCTTATGGGCATATATGCTGTGGTGTAGAGAGTGAGGGTGATACTGGCATGGCTTATGGGCATATATGATGTGGTGTAGAGTGTGAGGGTGATACTGGCATGGCTTATGGGCATATATGCTGTGGTGTAGAGTGTGAGGGTGATACTGGCATAGCTTCTGGGCATATATGCTGTGGTGTAGAGTGTGAGGGTGATACTGGCATAGCTTCTGGGCATATATGCTGTGGTGTAGAGTGTGAGGGTGATACTGGCATGGCTTATGGGCATATATGCTGTGGTGTAGAGTGTGAGGGTGATACTGGCATAGCTTCTGGGCATATATGCTGTGGTGTAGAGTGTGAGGGTGATACTGGCATAGCTTCTGGGCATATATGCTGTGGTGTAGAGTGTGAGGGTGATACTGGCATGGCTTCTGGGCATATATGCTGTGGTGTAGAGTATGAGGGTGATACTGGCATAGCTTCTGGGCATATATGCTGTGGTGTAGAGTGTGAGGGTGATACTGGCATGGCTTCTGGGCATATATGATGTGGTGTAGAGAGTGAGGGTGATACTGGCATAGCTTCTGGGCATATATGCTGTGGTGTAGAGTGTGAGGGTG